>NC_031999.1:41291625-41291709 GCF_001879085.1 Nicotiana attenuata
ATATATATATATATATATATATATATATATATATATATATATATATATATATATATATATATATATATATGTAAGAGAGAGAGC
>NC_031999.1:41291729-41374241 GCF_001879085.1 Nicotiana attenuata
GGGGGGAGGGAGAGAGGGGGGAGGAAAAATTGGATACGCCACCTGTGTAGGAGATAACTGATATTCCTTATTAAATTTCTAATATTAAGGGATACTCATTATACTAATTTGTATATAATTGGTAAATTATATATCAATTAGTAATTAAGCTAAAACTTTAATATTAAGGGTAAATAAGTTTAAAAAGTAGTATAACTAAGTAAAAAGTCCTTGTGTATTTATCCGCAATGAAAAACTAAGCCCATTATGGTGAGCTTTTCGGGCCTAAGTCCAAAACTATCAGAGTACGTAGTAGTTCGTTGGCGGGGAAAATGCAACAATTTGCATATATGCTCATTTTGACCCATAATAATTTGTAATGTCATTTTTAATACTTACACTTCTGTTATCTACTCTTGGGAAAAACCATCGCTAATATTTAACGAAAGCTTGAAGTCAAGTGGTTCATTTATTTGTATATGTAAACGCTTCATTTTTTAGCTTAAATTCTGTGTATTGACAAATTAAAAATATTTATACAAAAAGGAAACTTAAAACGTAATTGCAAATAACTCTATTTAAATATTCCGTATCAATCTTGTCTTACGTTACAAGGAGGCTCAGAGTGTGTAATGCTCGATAGAAAAATGATGATGAAGATGCGGAGTGGGAATTCTACACTTTGGTTACAGTTGCTGAGATCCCATCAGATGGATAGGGGCTTTTCATACAGATCTTTGAGGATAATATTTGAATACTAATGTCACGTCCTTAGTAATTAACTAAGTACACGTGTGGCACTTGACAACTCGCTCACGATCTTGCACAACTTACTCACGTTCTTGCTATGCCAAGCCAGCCTTACTACATTCAAGATCGCTAAGGGAATGCTAGAAAGAACACAAGAGAATTACTAAAGGAAGCTTTGTATTAGAGAGAACTTGAATTGTTTGCTTGATGAATTACTAATGAATGGCCCCCCTTTATATACTAGTCTCCTATGGGCTAGTGTGTAAATATTAATTATTACACAAGTCCTTAATATTTGCAAGATAAGGGCTTTCTCTAGAATTCTCTACAAGCCTAGAAGATTCCAAGGACTTTCCTAGCAAATCCATAAGGATCTAGGTTCTTCCTAAGGAAATGTCCATACTTCTCTAGAATCTTCTCACAAATGCTAGCCTTCTTCTTATGTAAGCTTCCACATAGAATTAATATATGCCAAATGGAGCCTATGTGGCATGATGATGTGGCGGGTCATCACATTCTCCCCCACCTAATATTGCGACGACCGCGGCGCAATGCTGCTGCATAACATCTCGGATCTTATCTTTGAATTGCCATAAGTCTTCATATCGTTCCTATGTGGCTTCTTCTGGTGATTGCCCCTTCCAATGGACAAGGAACATAGCAGTGGCTTTTTGCCCTTGTTTTCGCCTGGCCTGGTAATCTATAATAACCTCAATCTCCCGATCATGTGAGGCGGTGATAGTCATAGGTGCTCGACTTGATTGACCTTACTCGGATCATCTTTATCTTCATGATATGGCTTAAGCATGCTGGCATGGAAGACATGATAGATCTTAAGATACGATGGCATGTCAAGCTTGTATGAGATCTTTCCTACCTTGGCGACGATCTTAAATGGCCCCTCATACTTGCGAATCAGTTCTGATGCATGCCCCGTAGTGCTTTGAATTGTCTTGGGTTAAACTTCACCATGACCATGTCCCCAACTCTATAGCCCGTGGGACGCCGTTTATGGTCCGCAAACTTCTTCATCTTCTTAGCTGCATTATCCAAGTACGACTTAGCAGTGTCAAGCTGCTCCTCCCATCCTTTGGCCATAAGATAAGCCCCCAAACTCTTTCCTCGAACGCAGCTGGTAATGAATATGGAGTTTGTGGCAGTTGGCCTGTGGCTAGCTCAAATGGTGCCCGCCCTGTGGACTCACTCCGCTGCAAGTTATAAGATAATTGGGCGATGTCTAGGAGCCTTGCCCTATTTTTTTAGATGCGCGCTTACATAATGCCTCAAGTAGCATTCTAGTAAGGCATTGACTTGTTCCATTTGTCCATCCGTCTGTAGGTGGAAACTAGTAGAAAAGTGCAGCTCCGTACCAAGTATGTCGAACAACTCTCTCCAAAAGTTTCTAGTGAAGCGGGGGTCTCGATCAGTGATTATATGCCTTGGTAAGCCCCAATACTTCACCACGTTCTTAAAGAATAGCTTGGCAGCTTCCTTGGTTGTGCAACCTGGTGAGGCGGGCATGAAGGTGGCATATCTGAAAAATCTATACACGACCACCATAATAGTACCATAACCGTCGGACTTTGGTAGGCAAGTGATAAAGTCCATAAACACGCTCTCCCATGGACGCTCTGCAACTGGTAGTGGCTCCAAAAGTCCTCCGGGCTGTTGTTGCTCAACCTTGTCCCGTTGACAAACAAGACAAGTCTGCACATAACATTCTATATCATCTGGCATGCGTGACCAATAGTAGACTAACTCAACCAAGGTCCTGGTGCGACGTTGGCCTGGATGACCAGCCCACATTGTGTCATGACTCTCCCTTATGATCCGCCGTCTAATGTCTCTAAACTTAGGCACGTAGAACCACCGACCCGTGGTAAGTAATAGGCCATATTCTACCCAAAACGTCTTGTCTGTCCCTGGTTGGCTAACTCGATAAGTTGTTTGGCTGCTGGATCATGTTGCATGCCTTTTTTTATAGCCTCACGAATGTCCCATCTTGTTGAAGTGATTGCAGCAAGCTCGGCTTTCCGGCTCAAGGCATCGGCTACAACGTTACCTTTGCGCGGCTTATACTCCAGTGCATTATCAAACTCGGCCAAGAAATCCTGCCACCTAGCCTGTTTTGGTGTGAGCTTCTTCTGCGTCTGAAAGTAGCTAGTAGCTACATTGTCGGTCTTGACCACGAACCTCGACCCGAGCAGATAATGTCGCCATGTACAAAGCCAATGCACAATGGCAGACATTTCCTTCTCTTGCACCGTGTAACGCCACTCCGTCTCATTTAACTTGCGGCTCTCAAACGCTTTGGGATGCTTATCCTGCATCAGGACACCCCCAATGGCGAAGTCTGAGGCATCTGTGTGCACCTCAAATGTCTTGGCAAAGTCAGGTAACGCCAAGACTGGCTCCTCTGTTACAGTTTCCTTAAGGTCTTCAAAGGCCTTTTGACAATGCTCCGTCCAGACCCATGGCTTGTTCTTCTTTAGCAACTCAGTCAATGGTGCGGCCTTGGCTGAGTATCGACTAATGAACCGACGATAGTAGTTAACAAGGCCAAGGAAGAATCTCAACTCAATTACCTTTGTAGGTGCCTCCCACTCCTGGATAGCACGTACCTTGGCCTCGTCCATGCGTAGCTCACCATTACTAATGACATGGCCCAAGAAGTGCACCTTTGATTGTGCAAACTCACATTTCTCCCTCTTGATGTATAGCTCGTTCTCCCACAAGACTTGGAAAACCTTCTTTAAGTGCTCCATGTGCTCCTCCAAGGTGTTGCTGTATATGACTATGTCGTCTAGGTAGACTACCACAAACTGATCAAAGTAGGGATGGAAAATCTTGTTCATAAGGGTGCAAAATGTGGTCGGTGCATTGGTTAAGCCGAAGGGCATCACCAACCACTCAAAGGCTCCATATCTCGTCACACATGCTGTCTTTGGCTCATCCCCTTCCGCAATGCGAACCTGGTAGTAGCCCTTTCGAAGATCCACCTTGGTAAAGTACTTGGGTTGCCCAAGTCTATCGAACAAGTCAGCAATAAGCGGGATCGGGTACTTATTCTTCACTGTGACCTTATTAAGTGCTCGGTAGTCTATGCACAAAAGCAACGATCCATCCTTCTTCTTCTGGAACCATACTGGTGCGCCAAAAAGTGCCTGTAATGGGCGAATGTGACCAGCATCTAGCAGCTCTTTCAATTGTATCCTGAGCTGCTCTAGCTCGGCGGGTGCCATACGATATGGGGCAAATGCGGGTGGCTTAGCCCCTGGCTCCAACTCAATCTTGTGATCCACCTCTCACCTAGGCGGCAAGTTTAAGGCAACTCCTCGGGCATGACATATTTGTTTTCCTCAAGTAACTTCTCCATGCAAGGAGGCACTATCTCTTGAAAATTCTTTTCTTCCTCTAGACTTGCAATGGTTGCCACGAACGTCGGCTCCCCCTTCTTGATCCCCTTGACAACCTGCATAGCTGAGATTTGTGCTTGGATTTGTTCGTACGGCATAGTCACTGTAGGTACCATGCAAGCTCCTTCTCGCTCCATAACCAAGAGATGTTAGAGGTAGGGGTCGATCAAAGCATGACAATGTCTAAAGAAGAACTCTTGCCCCAGTATGATGTAAAAGATATCCATAGCGGTGACGGTAAAGTTTGTCATACCTTTCCAAGTTCCCAATTTGACAGCAACTCCATTACCTACCCCACGAGCATTCTGTACCTCAGCATTCACGGTCTTGACGCGAGAGTTGGTTGGAGCAAGCTTCAATTCTAGTCTCTTTGCGTCAGCCTCAGTCATGATATTATGAGTTGCTCCAGTATCCACCATTGCACGAGCGGGCTTGTTGTTGATGGTGAGATCCATGTACTGATTGCCATTCTCGGTAGGTTGGATAGCTTGCTTCGTGACAACACCACATAATGCGATCATACCCAACTGTGCGGTTCCCGAACTCTCTCCTTGTGGCTGCTCATTCCGTTCACGGACCGTGGCACTGAGGCTCTTGGGGTCAGGACAATTCCTGAAGCCGTGTGGCCCTCCGCATATATAGCATCCCTTCTTCTCAGCCCGCGCCTTCTTCTCGGCGTAGCCCTGACGGCCACTCGACTTTTTGGAATCTTGAGTCTTCCAGTATTGTTGTTGTATCTCCTTGCCTTTGGCACGGTCTCCCCCACCTTTGACATAGCTAACTTTTAACTCCTTGCCTTTGCCTTTGTCGTGCTTGTCATGCCTGAAATCCATCAATGATTTAGCCTCCACTATGGCTTGGTCTATATCCGCGACTTGCCGACGTTGTAACTCCTGTTTAGCCCAATTTTGCAACCCGTCCATAAAGTTTGAACAACAAGTCATCATTGGTCGGGTTGGGAATTTGAAGCATAAGGGTAGTGAACTGCTCGACAAAGTCACGTATGCTCCCTGTTTGCTTCAACTCCCTGAGCTTGCCCTTGCCTCGTACAAGACATTGTTTGGAAAGAACTGTCGCTTGAACTCGGCTTTGAAATGGTCCCACGTGCTAATAGTATATAGACCTTTATCCACGTCGGTCATCTTCCTTCTCCACCATAGCATGGTAGTCTTTGAGAGGTACAACACGGCAGTGTTGATCTTGGCCTCGTCGTCCCTCACTTTTCCGTGCCTGAAGTAGTTCTGCAAGTGCCAAATGAAGTTTTCCATTTCTTGTGCATCACGAACACCTTTGAACACCGGGGGTTTGGGAGCCTCGATCTTGGCCTCTCTCGTCACTAAAACATTACTAGCTGCCTCGGTCACGCCAGCATTGACATGCTCCTCGAGTGACTCTATCTTCGCCTTCATAGAATCGATAGTACTCAAAGCCTCCATGAGTCTGCATTCTAAGGCAGTGATGGTTTGCCTTAGTTCTATCTCGGTCTGTGTACGTCCTTCCAAGTCATTTCGGATACTCCCAATCTCTTCAAGAGTGTGCCTCTCAAGAACGCTAAGGGTGCCTTCCATCTTCCCCAAGCGTTGGCCAAAGATCTCCATGGCGTCCATCCCCGCGTTCATCTTCATCACCCACTCTTTGTCGAGCGAGACGTCCTCAGGCAGGACCTCCACTTTATCCTCGCTTGCCTCAGTGGCAGATGGTTCTTGGGATGTAAGCCCTTCGTTTGACACAACCTCGGTTGGCACCTCCTGGCTCTTGTTGGTGGCATTCCTCTTTTTGTTACGGCCGCTCTTGCCAGCAGCATCCTGGATAACGTTGGCTTGGGTGTTGACAACGTTAATTTCTCCGTCGTTCGCCATTCCCTTAGTTACAACCTTTGCTTTGATACCACGTTGTCACATCCTTAGTAATTAACTAAGTACACGTGTGGCACTTGACAACTCTCTCACGATCTTGCACAACTTGCTCACATTCTTGCTATGCCAAGTCAGCCTTACTACACACAAGATCGCTAAGGGAATGCTAGAAAGAACACAAGAGAATTGCTAAAGGAAACTTTGTATTAGAGAGAACTTGAATTGTTTGCTTGATGAATTACAAATGAATGGCCCCCCTTTATATATTAGTCTCCTAGGGGCTAGTGTGTAAATATTAATTATTACACAAGTCCTTAATATTTACAAGATAAGGGCTTTCTCTAGAATTCTGTACAAGCCTAGATGATTCCAAGGATTTTCCTAGCAAATTCATAAGGATCTAGGTTCTTCCTAAGGAAATGTCCATACTTCTCTAGAATCTTCTCACAAATGCTAGCCTTCTTCTTATGTAAGCTTCCACATGGAATTAATATATGCCAAATGGCGCCTATGTGGCATGATAACGTGGCGGGTCATCACACTAAAAGCTATATAAGCAAAGAAGAATGATACAAGTACCTGATATTTTGTTAGCATAGATAAGGTATTTATAGTGTAATTTTTTTACTCTCTCGGTCCTAATACATGATACTATTTCCTTAATTAGTCCGTTAATATATTTAGAAGCAATTAAATTTTAAATTTTAAATTTCTCATTTTCTCCTTAATGTGATGATTTATATCAACAGAAATGTCTAGGTTTATTTTACTACAAATTTTAATTTTTTTTCTCTCTTAAAATTTTATATCAAATCAAACTATCAATACAAGTTGTGATGGAGGGTATTTATTTCAGAAAAAAAAACTTAAATGCGAACGAATACATTGTGTTTAAAGTTTTCTCTATGGAGCAAAGATTCATGAACAAATTAAATTATTTGTTTTGTATAGCTCACCGTAGCGAAAGTCCAATCAAGTCACAAGAGGAGATATAATCATGCATGGGAGACAAAAAGAGAGAGAATTCTATTATTAACGACAACTCTCCTTGTGCGCTGCTTCCTAACGAACATATATATTATGTAGTGTGGAAGACATTATAGTGTTATACATTCATGTAAGCAACCTAATTCACTTTAGACTATAAAACACTATAAGCTTCTTGTACGATGTATCTACCGCGTCGGCGTTACACAGATCTATTGGCTCGACTAATTCCAATTAGCACTGGGTAGGGGCACACCAAGGACTAGTAAAATAATTCTCTATATCAATATGTTATTATTTTTAAAACTCAAATGAGAAACTCTAATTAAGAACAGAGGGATTCTAATATTTCGGCTACTCCCTCGATGATCCCTTTTTCAACTAAACAAATTTACGTACCAGTTCCTAATCTAGTTAATATTAAAAAGGAAGCTGAGGGGGAAAAGGGGAGAAAAGGGCGAGGCTACTGTCATATTAATAGTTGATTCGGATTGAGTCACAGTGACTATTGTAGTAATATCATTCTATTAGAACCAATGTGTTTCTAATTTCTAAATATCCATACGTGTGTTTGTTTTTGGTTCATGTAACGTACGTATATCTAACAACCACGTCCACGTGCTTAAATTTCACATTATTGTTACGCTACCTACAGAACCTATGTAAGGCCACTCCTAATTGTCAACACCAAATGAAAGTAAATGTAAACAAAGAAGGAAATTAATTGCTCAGTAAAGAAGAAATAAAGAATGTGGGTCCTAAATGTTGATATTCCAAATAAAAGGAAATAACTAATGTAGTTCAGCTATAAATTTATGAAAACGTTTATGAAATTGTTGAATTTAAAATGCTCTTTTAAATCTGTTGTCTGTCTATTTTAGCCATGTGTTTGTCTAAACTAGTCAGATGCATTTTGAATTTAGTTAGGTGGTTGTCCAATTAGAGACATAGCTGATTAAATGTGGTTTGATGTGGGTATCCTCAAGGCTACAATAGAAAATTTTCAAAAGATTCAGATATTGATCACTTGCACTAATGTGTAATTCAAGTAAATGAATATAATGAGTAATAACAACAAGTTCACTCTGATATAATGTATCTGTCCCAAGTGAAATCAAATGTACGAGCACATTTGGTAGTCCATAGACTCTAGCCTAGCACAAACCATTAAAAACACACTATTTAGTTGGTTTGGAGGGCGACTATTCATACAGATAATCTGGGATAGATCCCCTTTCAATTATATTCTTTGTATGATTTGCAGGTTATTACACAGTGATGGGCTTGTGCGCACAGAGTGTTCACCACAGAGTGTTTACCCGAAGGGCGGAGGTGTAGTGACTGCGGATTTTCCTGAAAGTTTCAAAAAAAAAAATAATTTAAAAACCCTGCTATCTTTAGTCTACTAATAACTTTTGTTTCACATTATATATCAACTTGGGCTTCAAAGGCATTTGTATACCCCACTTCCCCCTTCTCTTTGTAGGAAATTAAAAGTAGGAAAACTTGTCTATATACAGATGAATCAGTACGTACGTAGCCCACAGCAATAACCCCTATTTTCTTTTCTTGGAAAGACAGAAGTTTCGAATTTAAGGCTCAGCTGACATTGTATTAAAAGGTAATTATAGCCACTTGTTGCATATGTGTTGAATTTGGTGAAAGACTGACCCCCACTCACCATTTAATTAAGAATTTAGGGTTTGTATATAACTGTCAATATAAATTTTCTTTTATAACTTTAATGTATCTTGACCTATTATAGAAGATTACTTTCCTTCTAATTAATTAATTTTTGTAAAGACATTTTTAAATGAACTGATAGTGTGAGTGATTCTCTTTTATACTCGGGTGTTTGGTTGGCTTAAATATTTTAAATAATATTTTTTTCGTGAACTTATTTTTTTTTAATTGGAGAAAAATGACATTCTATCAAAACGAGATAAAATATTTTCCAAAATTATTTTTCAATCTTCCCTACTCTCCTCATCCCCACCCCACCACCACCACCACCTCACCTACCCCCACCCCCGACCCCAACCTACCATCTTCCATCGCCCTCACCCATTTCGTCTCCCACAGCGTTTGCCTAAATTATATATTTTGTTAAAAACTATTTTCTGCTATCCAACCAAAAAACAGAAATAAGTAAGAATAGAAAAATATTTTCCTTGGTGTCAAACACACCCTTATACTCTTTGATTAAAACTACTAATATATACCTTTCCTAGTGTACTCCGTCCGTGTGCTTTTAGATCTTCTGATGATTCCTAATCGGCCTTCAACAATTATATATATATATATATATATATATATATATACGTTCTGTAACTAAACGTTAAAGCTTTGGACACTTCCCAAATTGCTTTTGAAACTAACATTCAAAGACTTAGACAGGTCCGAAATTATATTACTTTGAACAGCTTTAACCTCTATGCACTAATAGAATTAAAATTTTACTCTTATATATTACTCATATTAAATACTACATTCATCAGATGAGAGAATTATTTTTGAAGCTGGACAAAATCTACGTAGAAAGAGTGAGAGTTCAATACAATGAATTTAATGTTTACAATTTTAAAAGGTAGATTAAGTAAAATAAAAAATCTGCCCAACATCGTACTTTTTATTTTTTTTATTATAAATTTCTTTAATTATGTTGGAACGATAATAACTAGAATAACTAGAACGATAATGAATTTTAAAGTTCTGATTCTTACAGCAAAGCCTTCCATATATTCTCCGAAGAAATCAATTCAAACTAACACTCAGTTTGGATTATTGTTCTCATCGTTTTATAATATATTGTATTATATTATATCGTATCATTTTATGAATATAATGTTTGGATAGATTGTATCATTTGTTATTGTTAAATAATATTTTGTTATTTAATTTGACTGTATCGTACTGTACTATAACTAATAAGTTTACTATTATACCCTCAATTGTTTATTATCAAAAATTATGCACAAAAATAATTTTAAAAAATAAATCAGAAGAAGGAAAAATACTTTAAGAAAGCAAAACAAAGAAGCGAGACAGAAGAAGGCAAAACAAAGGAGCACAACTAATTAAAATTGAGTTAAACATAAATTAGGAGTAAAATAAAATAGAAGGCGACAAAACATCTTTAACGTTGGCGGCAAAAGTTCTGGCAAAAAAAAATAGGTCATAGATTGAAAATTTGGAGTTAAAATAGCAACAAAAAAAAAGCTAAAGAGTAAAATATAATTGTGGAGTAATAAGTTAGGGTATAATTGAAAAGAAAAATCGAAAACAATCTCACCACACCAAATCGATTGTTTCAAAAATGAAACTTTTTATTGTTCCGGAATAATAAATTTAACAATACAATACAATCAATTTTAATGAAGTAATCCTAAAACATGGTTTTGGGATAACAATACAATACGATACAACGGGAACAACCATCCAAACAAGCTGTAAGTTTCCTGATAAGTTTTATTCAGTGCACCACGAAAATTCTAATGTAACTTCAATTTCTCCATTTTCTTCTCTTATTTGGAACTTGCATAATTGCAGGGAACTTTTAACTATACAACAGCAAAATCGACACTTAACTCATCATCAGAACCCAGTTTCCCCTCCTTTGCTTCATAAAAGAAAAAAGAAATATAAACGTCGGTGTAATAAGAATTTAACTTAATTTATGTATACGCCAAAGAAATATAATTGTACACGCAAAAAGAAATTACTTTGTAATTTTCTGTGAACGCAATCGATAAAAATTATGCGAATCATCAAAACGTACAATGAATAGTTACCTTGAATAAACCAGAAAAAATGTCAAAGCCAAAATTACTTTCGGTTCTATATATATTTGCAATTGCATGCACAATTAAGGGGAATAATTAGTTTTTTTACAAAGAATTAAGTGATAGCCACATTGGGCAATTGAGAAGGAGTAAAAGCTAAAAAAACAAGCAAAACCATAAGCAAAACTGGGATAAAGAGAAACATTAATGGCGGCGGCGGAAGTGGCGGCAGAACCAACGGCAAAACGAGAAGTGAAATAGTTAAAAACACCATTATAAATATTGCCCTTGAGCTCAAATTCGTCGAAAGGATATCATCAGTACTAAACTTCGCTTCAAATGGGATATGAGTACTACTGCTACTTTGATGATCAATTTCGTACATCATCTGCACCTTCTTCTATTTAACAAACATATTACAACACTGTTCCCTTTATGTTGTGTGTAAAAAGAAGGAAGATGAAAGGGTAGGGGATGAATGAATGAATGGGTATAAATGAGGAAGACGAAAGGAAAAGTATATGAAGGAAGATTTGGGTTTGGGGGGTGGGGAAAAGGGAGGAGTCAGCGTCAAACCGACACGTCACCTGACCAACCACAAACGTTATGACAAAGTTTTGGGTTGGATTCATCGTACACGAGGGTACGTTGGTAAATTCAAGAAGGACAAGTACCGCCGTTTGTTTGATTTTTTCCAAAAATTGAGTTCTCGTCTTTTTGTCAAAAAATTACTCCCTTCCTCATCTCACTTTTACTTGTTCATTATTGACTTTGCACATTTACTTATTTACTATTCTCTCCAGTCCAAAATAAGTAATTTTTTGGATATTTTCATACAGATTAAGAAATCCACCTTTTAGTATTAATTAGCAATAGAATTGGCCATATTAACCTTTATTATCTCACATAAACACTCCTAACACATATTCCAACACTATTTACTCCAAGGACAATGTAGGAAAAAAATAATTACTTCATTCTTGAAATTTGAAAAAAAATCACTTATTTTGGACCACAAGAAAAAGGCCAAAAAATCACTTATTTTGGACCGGAGAGAGTATTGACTTTGCATACCCCTTAAAAAATAATAAATAAAGTGCCTAATTTATCACGATAACCATATTAATTAATGTAGTCTTAATGAATTTGAAAAATAATTTGGAAGAAGTAATTAATGCTAATGATAAAACAGGAAAAATAAATTATTTTTCTCTTGATATGCAAAAAATGATAAATAAAAATAAAATTTATTTTTAAATTTCTTGAAAAGTAAAAGTGAATGGAGGGAGTATAAAACAGTTGGAGTAATATTTTTCTTGGAAATTGTACGGTCAATTTCTCAAAAACTAAAACTGAGTATGCAAACTTAACTTTTGGAAAATTGATTAGTACTCCGGTGTTCGCTTTTATTTGTCTATAATAGACTTTGCACGCTCCTTAAAAATAATAGATGAAATGTATATTTTACCATAATACCCATAATAATAATAATAGTATTTTGAGAAATCTTATGAAATGAATAATTAATAATTAATAATAAGGGTAAAACGGAAAAAATATGATCTTCTCTTGATTTGCTAAAGTTGACAAGTAATAGTAAAAAAAAATATTTTTAATATAGTGGATAAGTAAAAATGAACGGAGGGAGTACTTCAATACATTCTGTCTGTGTGTAGTGTTTTTGTTACTTTCTCCGTTTACTTTTATTTGTTCACTATATTAAAAATACGTTTTTATTTTTATTTGTCCATTTTAGCAAATCAAGATAAATAATTTTTTTCATGTTTTACCTTTATCATTAACTCATTCTCCAATCATTCCTCAAACTTTTTGAAATGCTATCATCATATTATTATGGGTGTTATGATAAAGTATGTACTCATTCTCCAAATCATTTCTCAAGACATATGAATATAATGTAAAATTTATGATTTGCTACACATTTTTAATAAAAAAACAGATATGGGTTTAGAAGATATTTTTTCCCAAACTAATGAATAGAAATAAAGCTACTAAAATACAAAATTGTGCTTCATAACTAAGAAAATAAAAGAAAAAACTACGAGTTGCAAAATTATATGAAAAGCACACCATAAGCAACACATTGGAAGGTTGAAAAAAATGAAAAGTAGATTATTAAGACATTCCATAAAAATTTCTCTCTCTAGAATATTTCCTCTCGCCTCTCTCTAAACAAGCCTAGTTTATCACTCTTGTTGTAACCTACTCCATTTGCTATGGAAGATAATGATCAAATATTTCAAATTCCACCCGAATCATCAGATATCTATTTATACTATATATACTATATTAAGCACGAAGCCCCTATCGAAATATTGTTCGCCTTTTTTATCCTTAGTAAATATATTTTATCTTGGATATAATTGTAATTAATTACCACTATTTTTTATTTTATTTTAGAAAAAAAACTAGAAATTTTCATGTATTGCCGTGTCTTTATTTAGGTTTAGGATTCTTTAGCCTTTTCTTCGTTTAGAATTAGAATTCTTTACTAACATGTGGCTGTCTTTTAGGTTTAACTTCTTTAGACGACTTCTGTGGAATATTTCTTCCTTTTTTAGTTCCTAAAAACATGAGTTTAAAGTGCAAAATAAGCTAATTCTTTAAAGATATCTAATGTTCCATAAATACTATTGTTCTTTTTTTACCTTTTCCCTCATCGATATGTTTGTTATTTTTGTAAAGTTATTAGACTTCTCACGATGTTCGAACAATATATCTGTAACAAATTTATATGTGTCATTATTAATCATTGGCAATATTCTTGTACAGGTGAAGGAAGACTCATGTGGAACGTGTGATTGAGACTTAGTGCCAATTATCGGATTTTAAAGGCAAGTCTTTTTTCGAATTTTATTTCTCATTTATATTATTTCTATTTTTGTTGTTAAGATTTTTATTACTTGTTTGTGCATACTATATTATATGTTCAAGTTAATACTTCTTTGCCCTAACCATACTCATAAGAAAAAAAAAATCGAGATCTATTTGCAAAATTAGCTACTGTTTCGGTTTGATTTATTTTTTATATAATATATCTATCATAGTTTTCAAGTATATGGAATAGAGTCTAATACTATTACACATAGTTACAAAACTACAAATACAGACTTCAAAATTTAAGCTTGTAGGAAAAAAATGTTTAGGGTTTGAAGTTAACTAATATTGATAGAATTTTCTAAATAGAAAGCACGCTTGAACAAACACACTGCATAATTCAATGATTAGTATATGTTTTCATTCTGATTTCAAGCCTTGAAATAAATAAAATATTCCATCAAAAATAAATGGTAGGAACAATATAATATTTTTTTTCATTATTGAGTTTACTAAATAGAATCAATATCCATTATTTTAAAGTTTGAAATTACTTTTTTAAACATTTATTTCATAACTCAAGTAGACAATTTTTAATAATATCTATGTAATTTTTTAAAATTTATTACTTAGTGATAATGGGTACACGCGCAACGCGCGTAACATGAGACTAGTAGTAACAAAAATCACGAGCATAGACCACAATAAGCCTGGTTTGAGTTTTAAAGAATTGAAGGGAACAACATTCCGTAATAAATGTACACACCACTTCATATGATTGCTTTCCTACAATGTCTCAAGAATCAAGCCCACCATCCTTCGACTCAAACTCAATTGGGAATCACATAATCCATCTGACGGTGGAATTTCAAGAACGTATCTACCAACCATGTAAATATTCATTTATTATCAAACTCTATGGTAAAAAAATTCCAACACCATCTTCTCAAAAGGAATATACAAGAAATATGGAAAATCCATGAAAATTTTCCTTTAATCGACCTTGGAGCAGAATACTACATAACCAAATTCAACTGCGAAGATCACATGTTCAAGGTGTGAACGTTACTGTGTTAAACCAAAAATCAGGAAAAAACTGTTAGAAAAATAAATGAAACTGGAAAAACAGAAGAGTTTAAGAAATATTCCGAGTCCACAATTTTCTTGTGTGTCCTTAAGGAATTTTAACCCCCTCACACGTTGCCAAGGTAATGGATTAAATCCTCCCAGGATAAAACGGAATAAACCTTCCTGCAACAGTGGCAATACAAACTGCAGGATACCAACGAACTCAAAGAACGGAGCAAAATCACACTTACGAATTTGAGAGAGAGAGACTGCGAATTAGGATGCAGTATATTCAGAAAGAAAGAAGTTCTGGAGTGTTTTTCGTGTATAGAAAATGGAGCCTTGCCTCAGAATTTATAGGCAATTATCAAAAGAGGTGTCTGGAAAAGGTGCCTTTTCAGAAGAATACGCTGCCTGCCGCGGTTCTACCACGGTCGCGGCAGAACCGCGGTCAGAGGGGCTTTCTGAACCTGCCTGCCGCGGTTCTACCGCGGTCGCGGCAGAACCGCGGCCAGAGAGGCCCTCTGAACCTTCAGCAGGGTTCGGGCGTATTTTCAGCAGTGATTTGACATTTAATTAATTATTAAATAATTAAATAAATTTTGTCCAAAAATAATCTTATCGAATCCAAATCCAAATCCAAAGCCAAAGCCAAAGCCAAAGCCGAGCCGAGCGAGCGACGACGACGGCGCGAGGGTTCATTCTCTTCAACTCCTTTTAAGAGCTTTAAGAAGTGATTCTATATATAAGCACACAAATGTGATTGTCCCTCACTAATGAGGGACAAAGTGCAAGACAAAAGTTCACTTCTTCAAATTTTCAATTTCCCTCCATTTTATTTTCCTCCATTTCCAATTCACACTTCTTCTACTTTAAAGCCCAATGGCTTAAAGTCCAACAATCCCCCACATGAATGGGAATGGCTGTATCGAGAAAGATCATAGATGAAACCTATGTGATTTTGCAAGTAAGGATTAATTGCATCTGGATAAGTAGGTTTCCCTTTGAACTTTCCGTAGTGAACATATGTCGGATATACTCGGTCAATCGGTAGATTTGATATCTTTGAACCGTCGAACTTTAGTGTATACCTAGACAACCATATGTCACACAACCAACCCTTAACCGTCTTTTGGTTCTCATTGTTGTGTTCGTTTCAGCCATGAACACCGCCTGGTTTCATAAGTGCGTAGAGAATTGGCCTTACAGAATTCTCATTGAAGCGGCTTCCACTTCACACTTACATAGGTGATTCCTAAACGTGTAATCCTTTAGATTGACACTATTTGATAAATACCACATCAAACTTAGGTAATCATTAAAGAACGTGTAAAGTTCTATCCTTGTTACTGAACATTGTCTTCATCACGAGAAGGGACCAAAGATTTTACTTTGACAATGTTGAACCGGTCAATCACAACTTTGTTTGAGCTCCTTGAACCTAGATCTCGGAACATCCAAAATTCTAGGTAGAGTTACCGCCATGTTGACTTGTCCTCGGCCATAGTCCCATTCCCTTAGATGATTTCTCAACTCCCTCTCTAGTTAAGCCTTTTGTAAGCGGATCCGCCACATTATCCTTTGATCTTACATAATCAATAGTGATAATTCCACTAGAAAGTAGTTGTCTAACGGTGTTATGTCTTCGTCGTATATGACGAGACTTTCCGTTATACATAACGCTCCCTGCCCGTCCTATTGCAGCCTCACTATCGCAATGTATGCAAATAGGAGCCAAAGGTTTTGGCCAGAACGGAATGTCTTCTAAGAAATTTCGAAGCCATTCAGCTTCTTCACCGGCTTTATCCAAAGCTATAAACTCTGATTCCATTGTAGAGCGAGCGATGCACGTTTGTTTGGAAGACTTCCAAGATACTGCTCCTCCACCAACAGTAAAAACATATCCACTTGTGGACTTTGTTTCTGTTGAGCCGGTTATCCAATTTGCATCACTATATCCTTCGATAACCGCAGGATATTTATTGTAGTGCAAAGCGTAGTCTTGGGTATATTCCAAATATCCCAGAACTCGTTTCATTGCCACCCAGTGATGTTTGTTTGGATTACTTGTGAATCGACTAAGTTTACTTATTGCACAAGCTATATCAGGTCGTGTACAGTTCATGATGTACATTAAGCTTCCCAACACACGAGCATACTCCAATTGAGACGTACTTTCACCTTTATTCTTTATAAGATGATGATTTAAGTCAATTGGAGTTCTTGCACTTCTAAATTCCAAGTGTTTGAATTTTTCAAGTACCATTTTCACGTAATGTGATTGAGACAAAGCTAGACCCTGAGGAGTCCTCTGGATTTTAATTCCTAGAATTACATCGGCAACTCCTAAGTCTTTCATATCAAACTTACTAGCAAGCATACGCTTAGTAGCTTGAATGTCGGCAATGTCTTTGCTCATTATTAGCATATCATCAACATATAAGCAAACAATGACTATATGATTTGGAACGTTCTTAATGTAAACACATTTATCACATTCATTAATCTTAAAGCCATTTGACAACATTGTTTGGTCAAATTTCGCATGCCATTGCTTGGGTGCTTGTTTTAGTCCATAAAGGGACTTAACAAGTCGACACACCTTCTTTTCTTTTCCCGGAACCACAAACCCTTCAGGTTGGTTCATGTAAATTTCTTCCTCTAGATCACCATTTAAGAAGGCTGTTTTTACATCCATTTGATGGATTTGAAGACCATACAAGGCGGCTAACGCTATTAGCATCCGAATGGATGTAATTCTTGTTACCGGCGAGTATGTGTCAAAATAGTCAAGACCTTCTCGCTGTCTAAATCCTTTGACAACAAGTCTTGCCTTGTATTTGTCAATAGTACCATCGTCTTTCATTTTCTTCTTGAAAATCCATTTAGAACCCAATGTTTTGTTACCTGGAGGAAGATCAACCAATTCCCAGGTATGGTTGCTCAATATGGATTCTATTTCACTATTGACAGCTTCTTTCCAATATTGTGCTTCTGAGGAAGACATTGCTTCCTTGAAGGTACGAGGCTCATTTTCTAGCAGGAAAGTCAGAAAATCTGGACCGAATGAAGTAGATGTCCGTTGACGTTTACTTCTTCTCGGATTTTCCTCATTAGGCATACCATCTGTTATTTCCTCCCGAGGTCGTTTTGACTTTTGGTAGGTCACTTCACTTTCCTTTTTATACGGATAAATAGTTTCAAAGAATTCAGCATTATCTGATTCTATTATCGTATTAATGTGAATCTCAGGATTTTCTGATTTATGAACCAGAAAACGATATGCCTTGCTATTGGTTACATATCCAATAAACACACAATCAACCGTTTTTGGACCTATCTTAACCCTTTTAGGTTTAGGAACTTGTACCTTAGCTAAACACCCCCACACTTTGAAGTATTTCAAGCTAGGCTTCCTTCCTTTCCACTTCTCATAAGGAATGGATTGTGTTTTACTATGAGGTACACGGTTGATTATTCGATTAGCTGTAAGTATAGCTTTCCCCCCACAAGTTCTGTGGTAAGCCAGAACTTATTAGCAATGCATTCATCATCTCCTTCAACGTTCGATTCTTCCTCTCCGCAATTCCATTAGATTGTGGAGAGTAAGGGGCAGTTGTTTGGTGAATAATGCCATTTTCCAAACATATTTCTTCAAAAGGAGATTCATATTCGCCACCCCCTATCACTTCTTATCATTTTGATCTTTTTGTTTAGTTGCGTTTCAACTTCACTCTTGTATTTCTTGAAAGCATCAATTGCCTCATCTTTACTATTAAGTAAATAAACATAGCAGTATCTCGTGCTATCGTCAATAAAAGTAATAAAATACTTTTTCCCACCGCGAGATGGTGTTGACTTCATGTCGCAAATATCTGTGTGAATTAAGTCTAAAGGACTTGAATTCCTTTCAACGGACTTATAAGGATGCTTAGCATACTTTGATTCCACACATATTTTACATTTGGAATTAATGCAATCAAATTTTGGCAATACTTCTAGATTTATCATCTTTCGCAATGTTTTGAAGTTTACGTGACCTAAACGCGAATGCCATAAAGTGTTTGACTCAAGCAAGTAAGAAGAAGCATCCACTTTATTGATAGGAACTGCTATTACATTTAGCTTAAAAAGGCCCTCATTTAGGTAACCTTTTCCTACATACAAATCGTACTTACTTAGTACAACACTATTAGAAACAAAAATACATTTGAATCCATTCTTGACAAGAAGTGAGGTAGACACTAGATTCTTGCGAATTTCTGGAACATGGAGGACTTGGTTTAGAGTCACTATTTTTCCCGACGTCATCTTCAACGCAATCTTGCCAACTCCTTCAATTTTGGCCGTAGATGAATTTCCCATGAAGATTGTCTCGTCGGGACCTGCGGGGGCATAAGAAGAAAATAACTCCTTGTTAGCACAAACATGGCAGGTGGCTCCAGAATCTATCCAACATTCTTTCGGATTTCCTACCAAGTTGCATTCAGACAACATGGCACACAAGTCTTCCATTTCATCTTCAACCATGTTGGCTTGATTCTTTTTCTTCTTATCATTCTTTGGCGCACGACAATCCACTGCCTTATGCCCAGTTTTTCCACAGTTGTGGCAATTACCCTTGAACTTCTTCTTGCTTGGGTAATTCTTTGGTCCAGAAGCTTTCTTCCTCTTCTTATTTTGTGGTGCCCCTCAACAATGTTTGCCCCTATTATTGTCGAGTGTCCACGTGACTTCTTTTCAGCATTTTTGTTGTCCTCTTCTATCCTCAAACGAACAATCAAGTCTTCTAGTGTCATTTCCTTCCGTTTGTGTTTAAGATAGTTCTTAAAATCCTTCCACAGCGGAGGTAACTTCTCAATGAAAGCAGCGACTTGAAAGGTCTCATTTATGACCATACCTTCAATAACAAATTCATTATTAATAATAAGATAAATCTTATTAATAAAATTATTGATTTGGGTCATACCTTCAGCAAGGAGGTCATGTACAATGACTTATAGTTCTTGGACTTGAGTTATGACCGACCTAGTGTCAATCATCTTGAAATCCAAGAACCTTACAGCCACGAACTTCTTAAGTCCGGCATCCTCAGTCTTGTACTTCTTCTCAAGCGCATTCCATAACGCTTTTGAAGTTTCCATGACACTATAGACATTGTACAAGCCATCTTCCAAACAACTCAAAATGTAATTTTTGCACAGGAAATCAGAATGTTTCCATGCTTCAGTTACAACAAGTCGTTCATCATCCGGAGTATTTTCAGCCATGACCGGAGGATCTTCCTTGATGAAACGTTGCAAACTCAACGTAGTAAGATAGAAGAGCATCTTTATTTGCCAGCGTTTGAAGTCAATACCGGAAAACTTTCCGGGTTTTTCTGCTGGTGCCATAGCATGAGCAGGAGTAGAACGGCTTGACGAGACAGCAGCACTCGTAACAGTAGCACCCGTTCCCGCAACACTTCCATTAGTTTGGTTTTCATTCGTCATATTTCTGTAAAGTTGAAAACAATACAGAACTTTGTTAAATCAGTGAAGTTTTGATATCTTCAAACTGAATATCAAACCAAACATACAACACGTAGCAATGGTGAAGTTTTTATATACTTCAAACCCGTACGTTTATTATTCCGGCAAAGTTTTTATGTACTTTAAACCGGACAAAAAGAATTATTGGAGTAGAAAGCGACAAGGCTTTATTCTCCAAAACAGTATACAAAATATGAATAACAGTTTAATATATGTTTCAACACAGAAACGTTAGTATAAAATTCCTTAAGCATGTGAACGTTACTGTGTTAAACCAAAAATCAGGAAAAAACTGTTAGAAAAATAAAAGAAACCGGAAAAACAGAAGAGTTTAAGAAATATTCCGAGTCCACAATTTTCTTGTGTGTCCTTAAGGAATTTTAACCCCCTCACACGTTGCCAAGGTAATGGATTAAATCCTCCCAGGATAAAACGGAATAAACCTTCCTGCAACAGTGGCAATACAAACTGCAGGATACCAACGAACTCAAAGAACGGAGCAAAATCACACTTACGAATTTGAGAGAGAGAGACTGCGAATTAGGATGCAGTATATTCAGAAAGAAAGAAGTTCTGGAGTGTTTTTCGTGTATAGAAAATGGAGCCTTGCCTCAGAATTTATAGGCAATTATCAGAAGAGGTGCCTGGAAAAGGTGCCTTTTCAGAAGAATACGCTGCCTGCCGCGGTTCTACCGCGGTCGCGGCAGAACCGCGGTCAGAGGGGCTTTCTGAACCTGCCTGCCGCGGTTCTACCGCGGTCGCGGCAGAACCGCGGCCAGAGAGGCCCTCTGAACCTTCAGCAGGGTTCTGGCGTATATTCAGCAGTGATTTGGCATTTAATTAATTATTAAATAATTAAATAAATTTTGTCCAAAAATAATCTTATCGATCGATCATTTGACAAATCCAAATCCAAATCCAAAGCCAAAGCCAAAGCCGAGCCGAGCGAGGGTTCATTCTCTTCAACTCCTTTTGAGAGCTTTAAGAAGTGATTCTATATATAAGGACACACATGTGGTTGTCCCTCACCAATGAGGGACAAAGTGCAAGACAAAAGTTCACTTCTTCAAATTTTCAATTTCCCTCCATTTTATTTCCCTCCATTTCCACTTCACACTTCTTCTACTTTATAGCCCAATGACTTAAAGTCCAACACAAGGTTCTACATCATGGCCTATGGTTTATTTTTGGTCATTTTCTTTCAATTCAGAGATGGAAACAAAATTTTGTGACAACGGAAGTAAACAATTCTCGCATAACTGTATGGGTCCGTCTACCTCAACTACCAACCGAGTTCTACGATGATATCATACTAGCGAAAATTGGAAATACCATTGGTAGATTATTAAAAATAAATGCGTGCACATCTTCTACGTTAAGGGATCGTTATGCCAGACTGTGTATTGAGCTTCCACTAGAAGAGCCTGTCATTCCCTTCATTCATATTGGCTATCACAAACAATTCATTCAATATGAAGGCGAAAACTTTTTATGTAAACATTGCGGAAGATTAGGCCATGTGGCAACAAGGTGCCAATACAAAAAAGCACCGCCACCAGTGACACATCTTACCAAGCAACCCAAATCCACACCTGAACGAATGCAATAATATTCAGGATGTAATTGGTGAAGTGTGACAGACGGTTAAGTTCCCCAAGAAAAAGAAAACCAATGGAAGGAGAAATGAAACAACCCAAAAACCAGGTACAAACACAAATTTTCCACATGAAATACCAGGTAAGTTTTCTACTCAACACCCTAACACTAGCCTTAACTCTCCTAACAATCAAAGCACGAGTAGAACACAAATCAACAGTAATCATAACAATTTCTCCACAAGAAATCACGTTACCAATAACAACAAATTTACTATCTTGGACAATCTGCCAATGGAAATTGTGGCTAAGATTTTCCTAATTCAAAGTAGATTTAGTTTTAAGTGTTAAGAATGTGGCACTAAAAAAAACTCCTAAAGGCAACGTGCCTTGCATGAAGGATAACAGATTATCTAACATGCAAAATTCCAAATCTCCTACTGACGAGAATAACGAGGACAGTCCTTCTAAAACCACTAACCTACAAAATGGAAAAGAACCTCTAATAGCTGGAATTAACTATCCAAATTTCACCAATAAAAGTGAAAATGACTATATTTACTGCATGGAGGAAGATGATGTCCCACAACACCTGTCCCACAAGACCACCTCAATTGTACAATTGGCCAATAAGGACAACACATGCCTAACCCTACTACTACACCAAATCCCTTTAAAATCTTATCTCCCACAAGCAACCAAACATGCAAATAGACCCAGTTATTACCAACCTAGCTAACTCCTTTACTCAAATCCCTTCCCCTTCCACTGAATTAACCACTAGAGTTAATATAAACCATCACTCGGGTAACAACCATGATGCCAAAAATACCTATTTCCCAAATAAGGAGATACAGACTAGTGCAAATTCTAAGACATCAACGAGCACACACAATGGCCAATCTGCCACCAACCTTGAACAACCAACAAGGAAGACAAACGATCTTCTTCATTCAACCACCCCTTCCCCAAGACCACCAACCACTATCATGGATAGGATAAGCACTGATGGATCATGCAATCACATTCAACATGATCCTGGACGGTCAAGAGACAATGATCATCCTCCAAAACTCACACTTGCTGGCTCAACTAGTATCCGAGGGGATGCACATGGCCATGAGCAACTACTTCAACCATATTTGGTTAAACAACATTCTCCACCCACTAGCCCTCAATATGAATGCACACCAAGCCCAGGGAATGAGGAACCAGTGGAACCTTCCTCCACACTTCAACCCTCTCCAAACACAAAATATGACAATCGATCTCCCTTTCTTTCCTCCAGGAGAGATCTCAAATCTAAACCCAATATTCATGCCCTGGGAAACAGCCCCACATTATACTCAGAATCAAACTCATGCAACACATCCAGTAAACAATGCACCACCTCAAGCACCCAATCCCAATGTGCCAGAACCAGAAGGTCATCAAGTAGGGAATGTAGAAGAGATGAATTTACTAGGATCGGAGGAAATAATAGAATTCTCAAACCGTAATAGTCTATCTCTTCAGGGAAATACAAGAGAAGAGGTATGTTCTCAGTTGCCCCCCCAGTCTTGTACAAATGCTCAATGGACATCAGGCCACCACAGGACCCAACAGTGGGGAGTCATGCAATGATACTTGTTCCCTCACTAAGGAGGAGCCCAATACTCTATGCAAGAATGGAGAATGACTCAACCAACAACCATGCACCAATGATGTATCGACCAACTAACATAATTATCTGGAACATACGTGGTGGCAACAACGATAACTTTCGTATCAATTTTAGGGAAATGATTGACACTCATAAACCTTACATGGTTACACTGTTAGAAACACGTATGGAAAATCATATTACCCTCTTGCATGACTTTCTATTTTCGGAAATGATCGAGGTTCCAGCTGAGGATCAAGCTGGTGGAATGGTGATTATGTGGGATGCTAGCATTGTAAAAGTCTACAACTTTGTTAGAATGAACCAAAACAATTCTGCTACTGTTGAGGTAACCGTTCTCAAATTAATTGGTTATTTTCCTCAATATATGCTAGCACCAAACTAGAAAATAGACGTGCTTTTATGGAATAATATTGAAAAATATTCATAATAACAATACATGCCCTTGTTATTAAGGGAAGACTTTAATGATATATTTAGTGTTAATGATAAATTTGGTGGAAATCCCATTAACCGTAGGCGTAGTAACTCCTTACGGAATAGCATTAACAATTGTAATCTTATAGACCTATGTTATAAAGGATGTAAATATACCTTGTCCAATAATAGAAAAAAAATCTAAGGGATTAATTATGGAAAGGCTTGATAGGATTTTTGTGAACAATAGTTGGATATCTCTATTTTCTAAGGATGTGGTTATACACCTCCCTAAGAACCATTCTGACCGTAATCGTCTATAAGTTCAACTCACTCCAAAAAATATTAATTATAGGAATAAACCATTTAGATGGAAACCATTTGGTGTAGACACCCGATTTCGTCAATATTGTGAAACAATGTTGGACCAGCAATAACTTTATTAGTGCGCATAAATCTTTAAAAGAGACGGTTATCAAATGGAAAAATGATACCTTTGGGGATATATACAAAAAGGAAAAAAGATTATTAGCTAGGATAAACGGGATCAAATCTTCTCCCTCATACCAAAGAAGTTTTTTCTTACAAGACTTAGAAACTCAACTATAACTAGAGTACAAAATGGAACAAGACTTTTGAAAACTGCGCTCTAGAATTTCTTGGCTAAATGATGGTGATGCCAACACAAAATTCTATCACTTAATGGCCTCTAATCGTAAACGTCGCAATGCTATGTATTTCACCAATAATAATGGTGAATGGATCAGAGACTCTAAATTAATACTGGACCACACCCTCAGTTTCTTTCAAACTGCTTTTACAACCTCTAAATCCATCACCCACAAGAACGCTATTCTCAATGATCCAACATGTCACAACACTATTGATTTAACCAACCTTGACATTCCCTTATCAAGTGTGGAAATTACTAAGGCCATTTTCTCTTTCAAACCTTTCAAAGCCCCTGGTCCGGATGGAATTCATCCATTTTTCTATCAAAAATATTGGCACATTATTAGAAACTCTGTCATTAATTACTGCCACAATATTTTTGAAACCCAAGAATTACCTACTAGTACAAATGAAACCTTTATATGCCTCATTCCCGAATTTGCTATTGCAAACAACCTCAAAAATTTTAGGCCTATTGGTCTTTGTAATACGTGTTACAAAATTATCACATAAATCATTGCCAACAGGATCAAGCCTTTCCTTCCATATCTTATTAGTCCTCTTTAGTCCAGCTTCATTAAAAATAGAAGAGCTAGTGATAACGCCATTATCATCTAGGAATTAATGAATAACCTCCGTAGTTCAAAAAATTCAAATTTTGACATGTTAATTAAAATAGACCTAGAAAAAGCCTTTGATAGACTCGAATGGTCGTTTGTTTATAGAACTTTAAGATATTTCAAATTTCCCCAAAAACTTTCTAAATTAATTATGCATCGTATTTGCACTAGCTCAATGGGGATTCTAGTGAATGGTACCACAATTGATTTTTTTAGTCCTAGTCGGGGTATTTGCCAAGGAGACCCTTTATCTCCATATAACTTCATCCTTTTCCTTGAGTTACTCAAGACTCATTAATCATCAAGTAGATATTTTGAGTTGGGATCCGATTAAAACCACCCATAAAGGTCCCTCCTTCTCTCATATTCTATTTGTGGATGATATTACATTAATAAGCAAGGCTAACAAAAAAAATTGGTCAATACATAAAATCTTGTATGGACTTTTTCTGTCAAGAATTGGACTTTTTCTGAAATTGAGTCATGAATTTGGGAAATATTTGGGATTTCAAATTTTAAACCACAGTCCAAAACCTAGAGACTTTTAATTTTTATTGGACAAATTGCAAAATAGACTGTCTCATTGGAAATGTTCCTTCCTAAATATGGCCGGTAGAACAACCTTGGACACAAGCACCTTAGGTGCTATTCCCACACACTCCATGCAATATACTTCTCTCCCAGTAAAAATTCTTAATCAAATTAATAAAATTCAAAGGGATTTCATTTGGCGTTGTACCAAGATTCTAAGAAATTACACTTGGTGAATTGGCAAATGCTCACGAAAAGTAAAATTGAGGGTGGTCTTGGCATACGCACAGCCGCTTCCAAAAACATTTTCCTATTAACAGGCCTCACCTGGAGACTATTGCAAAACCCAGTACCCCATGGGCTCAACTCATTTCTCACAAATATGCCAGCAAAAGATCTTTTATTAACACGTCTTTCATTTGGAAGGCTATTCTAAAAGGTTGGAATTTTTTTTAATGAAGGCACTTTATGGCATTCCTATATGGATTCCAAAATTAAAATTTGGACCTCCAAATGGATACACAATTTCAACACTCTTAAAACTCCATATATGACTCTCTTAGTAAATAAGATCATAATATTACCATAAAGAATATTATCACGGAAGGCAAATGGAATCTTTCTAATATCTCTTTTGAATTGCTTTCTAATATAAAGAACAAGATTGTTTTAACACCAATAACCAATAAGGTCTTAAAAAGGGACATTATAAGTTGGAGCTCTAATACAAATGATTTATTTACCACCAAATCCTGTTACAACCTCTTAAATCCTGGTAACACCTCAACTTCCATCTTTAGCTGGATTTGGGACTTGCACTGTCCCAACAAAATAAAAATTTTCCTTTGGAAATGTATGCATAATCGTACATCATGCAGAGCCCTATTAGCCCATAATGGTATTGATATAGATGCCACATGCACGGTTTGTAGAGAAAATGTGGAGGATATACAACATATTTTTCTGCGTTGCCCAAGTACTAGGTGATTTTGGAATAGTATGGGTATTCCAATCCATCCTATCGAAAATAATCCTCACTAGCTGATTAACCTAAGGGATTTATTCATTCTGAATAGCATCTATTCTACAAGCTGGAAGACCACTTTTCCTTTCTCTCTCTGGAACATTTGAGAAAATAGAAATAACAACAACTTTAACAATCAAGACCTTGATCTTCATGCCACTAAGGTTTTACAACAAGCCTGGGAATTCACTTTCTTCACGGAGAAAAACCCTTTCAAGAAAAAAAAGATCTTGATTGAGATCAAGTGGGAAAAACCTCCGGCGGGAACTGCCAAGTTAAACATTAATGGGTCCTTTTCAAAATTCACGTTAGAAGCTGGTTTAGGTGGAGTATTTAGAAACAGTAATCGATATTGGATCGTTGGCTTCCATAAATCGAGCCATGCAACATCAGCCATGCAAACTGAACTAATGGCTCTACCTGAGGATTTAAAGATAGCAAAGGAAATGAAATTCCCCAAAATAGAGATAGAAACAGACACAGCGGAAATCATCAACCTCCTTTATGAAAACAACCAAATCCTTTCTAACCTTACATTTTAATGCAGGTTGTTAATGCACCAGTTGTAGCTCCCAACTCTGAAACATAACTTCAGAGAAAGAAATACAGTTGTGCACCTACTGGCGAAGGAAGCAGTGAAAATCTTTATCCCTACTAAATGTTTTTACCATGCACGTTCACCCCTTTTTGTTGATTCTCAACTATCCAAGGACAAGCATGGAACTAGTAATAAGTACTAAGTATCTTATTTCCGGTGTTTGTAACAAGCTTGCCAAGTTAGGCAATAGTAACGTCCAAAGGGACTACGTAATGCCTATGTAATCATTCTTTTAGTAATATAGTGTAATTGATAATCATTTCTCACATTTCTTTGAGAATTGGTGAGTGTAATAACCCCATTCAATTATATCCAGTTTTATATTGACAAGTAATTACTTGACCAGACAAATATGTCAAGCTATATAATTTTACACAAAAGTCTAATTCATTTTCAAACAAGCTCTAAGAGTGAATAGAGGGAGTATTTGCCATTTGGTTAAAAAAAAAATCTTACGTCAAAATAAAATAAAAAAATTGGAGGCACACTATCAAATTTTCTTGTGAATGGATAACTGTTCATCCGCTAGATTTTTTCTTATCTTTTATTTAATTTTTTCTAATAAAGGACAACATTTCAAGATTTTAGATTAAGAAGTTAATAACATGTCATCTAGTCAATCTCATAAGGGTAACGTTGTTGTTGTTTGATTGAATAAATTGAAATTGCAAGAGAATTCTTTACTTCTAAAACACACGATTAGTATACCAAATTGTCAAACTCCAAACATAAAAAAAGGTAAAAGAATTTGAGTTAAAAATAGTGGTTAAGAAATGATCTTCTGCAATTTCAAGATTTTTGAAAGAATGCTATCATTCGTATTCCTCTTACTCTTTAATTACTACGTCACTGTTGATCTGTTCCTTTTTTCTTCAGTCAATATTCTATAAAATTTCTTAATTCATTTCCAACATTAATATTTTTATATGTTTGTTTACCTTTTTCTATTGGTTTTGTCTCTATAGAGTATGCTAGAAGATGTCAATTGACAAAAACACTGATATAAATAAATATAGTAAATTCCTCCTATAACTTAACAGACAAAAGGAAAAAATAATTAAACTAAAGTTTCTTTTAGTTAAAACTCAAAGTTGTTGCCGATTAATTCATAGAATGTTCCAGAATGCGGTTTGAGTAGTATTCCTTAGAGAAGTTATTATCCTTGATTTGATGTAAAATGGAAATATTATCAGTATGATAGGCATCCTTGAATTCATGGTATATGATCTTCCCCAAAAGTGGAAACAAATTATTTAAGACGTTATTACTATTGATGGTCTGAAAATGAGTGCACCATAATGTCTTTTTTCTTTTTTGCTAATAAGAGAGATTTATTATTAAGCCCCTTTTCTTTATGTTTATGTTGCACATTCTAGTTATAGTTAACAAGTCATTGCTAATTAATTCTTCCTTTTAAATTAAGTTCCGTTTACATTTTGGACCATATATAGACATACTGTATTATCTGTTTGGTTATCAAAACAATTCTTTCATGCTAAAGAAAAAATATTTTCAATTGATTACATTCACAACTATATCAAATAAACACAAATGTTATGACAATTCTTCATCGATAATGAGAGTTTCCTTTTTCTTCGCGTGAGACCATGGCATGTAATGAAAGTTAATAAAGGCAAAATAGTTTGGTTTGGTTTAAAACGGAGAATATATATATATATATATATATATATATATATATATATATATATATTCCCTGATAAAACTAATTTTGAGTTTGTCTTTTGTTACAGCTTCCCAAACAAATTAAAGGAGAAATTACAAGAATAAAGAAAACAATGGGCATATATCTTGGATGACAACCCCGATGGCAAGTGATTTTTTGTGTCATGCAACCGGTGTTTGCAGCCATGACAATGTCTTCGTTCTATTGTCTTATTTTCTTCAACAGATCTGAGTCTCAAATTTTTTCTTGGGGTGTCATTGGCATACAACAACAACTGAGCCTCAAGCCCAAAAAAATCGGGGTTGGCTACATTAATCCTCAATGTCCATGCCACGTCATCTAAGCTCATGTCAGTCTAATATAAAATGTTTGGGACCCTAATGGCCAAAATTATCAAAAATCCATTTTCTTGCTTATTTTTTAGCTAGTAAATCCGCCAACTTGTTCCGCTTCTTGAAGCCATGCATGATGATCTAATCTTATAGCTATTAATTGCATCAACAACCCGCAATCATATATAATGTGCGTATTAGTAGTTTTGTAAAGGTGAAATAGTTAAACCTAATACAATTCTTCTTGAGAAATAACAAATCCTTCTTTATAGTCCCGGGCGGATTTATACCCTAATACATGGGCACACGAACTTATGATCTTTCCGTCAAACTAGGTATTTTATGTACATATTTTCTAGAATTAATCTAATATTATCTACTAGTACTCATGCATGCTCCAAGGAGGCTAAATTGTGCACTTGGTTGAATGCTGAGTTAATTACTTGAAGGCCAGAGATCAATTCCCATTTAATAGTTTCTTTTTTCTCCTTTGCTTTAATGGTGTACTTATATTATAATAATCCTAGATCCGGCTCTGTCTGTAATCTAAAAAATAAGATAAAGAATCTTTACTTGAGTACGTAGATTTCCTTATTCCATTAATTAGCAAGAAATTACACTAGACAGAATGTTGATGGTGACTAGGGATAAATTCAGAAAAAAGACAGTTACGCTTAATCATGATTGAATACTAAAAGCAAGAACCTCTGTATCTGGTCATTTTTCATCTAACTCCTTTAATTTCAAATGCTAATTACTTTTGGCTGGTGTGCCCTTAATCTTTCTGAAAAATATCCGCTTTGCTGATAATGACCTTATAGAGAAATGATAAACCTAAGAAGTCAATATGATATTCCACATGTATCTTGAGTTCTTTCCTATGAAGGAGATAATTTTCCTTGTTGAATTTGTAGTTGTCTAATTTCAATTTGGAATCTCCTATTAGCAGATTACTTGAATATGCAGATTCACGCACACAAATTAAAAAGTAAAAATGTTCTTTTCTTTGGAGCTACTAATCATATGGAGCTTTGCAAATTACAAGCAAGAAGTTGAATGAAGAAACATTATGAGAACATGATAAACGACATAAATTAAAAAGAAGCTTGATCAACCAGATTCTTCGTACTACTGCATGAATGTAGACAGTACTTTCTTCGGACAACCTTATGAAGAAACACGACATCCTGAAATTGTACTATGTACAAAGGCTTTCTTTTACATCTCTATCTCTCTCTCTCTTTTGTAATATCCTTTTTCAAGTAATGGAAAGCAGCTTCGAGAAGAACTGTTTCAAGTACTTCTAGTCATTCACTCACTGAGGAGAATGATGGAGCGACGAGGAAGCATGTGTCAAGGAGAAGAACTGACAGGCACATAAAAAGAGTTCTTGTAGATTTATACTTTGTGCTTGGTGATTTGCCTTTGTACTATTATCTAACGTATATTTAATCTTGCGCAAATATTACTTTTAGCAAATCCCTAATTCTTGTAGTGAAATCTATGTTACTTAACATGATATGCGCGCTTTTTGACTTGCTGATTGCGTAATCCAAGGGAGAGCTTGCCTTTGATGATTTTGTTCTTCATGTGTAAAATGTTGCAGAACGAACTGCCTAGCTAGAATTGATAAGAATCACAACATTTGATACAAATTAACATCACAAGCTCTAAGAGCATGAAGCTGTAGTAAAAGTGATCATGAACAGAATAGTCAGTGAAACACTATGACAAAAATGGGGCAGTACTTCTATGACGGTAGCAATTTTGAGACAACGTAGGGCCTTTGGTATCCTCGATTGAGAATGTACTTTCCGTCAGCATATTTGAGACCAGACATGTGATTCATTGGAATGAGACTTATCTTTAAACTACAGCATCAATTGTTACTATATGACCCAAAACCATGGATGGATATTAAAGCTACCACGTTATCTAAAATGCTACGAAAATAATTGGAAATAGTAGTTAGACTTAAAATAACTTTTTTGCTCCATTGTGAAGGAAAATAATGCAGTACTTTATTAGGCTAATTGTGACGACCCGATAGGTCGATTTGAATACTAGCCTTAATTTCAGTGTTTCAAGACCTCCCATAGCTTTATTTAATATTTCTTGATTTACATGCGTGGTCCATCTCGTTTTTCGAAAAAAAATTACGTAAAATTTTGAAGAAAATATAATTTTTGACTTCAAATGAGGCTAGAGTTGACCACGGTCAACATTCTTGGTAAACAACCTTGGATCGGTGTTTTGATGATTCCGGTAGGATCGTATGATCTTTTTGGATTTGTATGCACGTTTAATTGGGGTTCGGGGTGACTCGAGCACTTTTCGACACATTATGTAAAAATTTGTGAAAGTGAGTTTTAAAGTTGAAATTCTTAACTTTTGATGATCGATTCTTGTTATTTGGCGTTATTTTGCGATTTGAGGTAGCCAGCAAGTTTGTAAGATGTTATTACACTTGTGTGCATGTTTGATTTGGAGACCGAGAGGCTCAGGTAAGTTTCGGAAGCGTTGCAGATTGATTCGGAATAGCTGGTGCATTTCAGTTGCTGGTGTTCAGTTGCAGATCTCGCTTTTGCGGTCAAGTGATCGCATTTGCGAGCATGGGCTAGGGGCTGGGTCTTCGCATTTGTGAATAATGAGTCGGTTTTGCGAGGTTTACTGTGTTCGCTTTTGCGACTCTAGCATCGTATTTGTGATGTGGTGTAGCCTTGGGCAGCTTCACATTTGTGAAGCTTGGCTCGCATATGCGAAGGGGGTGTCCTTCACAAACGCGCAGGTTTTGTCGCATTTGAGACTTCTGTGCATCTGATGAACTATTTGCATTCACGATCAGTGCTCTCGCATTTGTGGACATCCCATTTGCTATCAAACGTTCGCAAATGCGACGTCTGCAGCTGAGTAAAAGAGGAAAAAATCGGGACTTAGCTCATTTTACATTATTTTTCAACTCCAAACACTCTAGAAGTGATTTTCCTGAGAGCTTTTCTACCCAAAATCATTGGTAAGTAACTTTAGCTAGTTTTAAGTCATTTCCATTACTTTTCATGAGTTTTTAACATCAAATCTAGGAATTTCATGGTAGAAATTAGGGGTTTTGGGTAGAATTTAGAAATTTTAAAAATTTGAGATTTAGACCTCAAATTGAGGTCGAATTTGAAATAAATCACATAAAGGGCTCGGTGGTGAATGGGTGAACGGGTTTTGATCCGGATCTCGAATTTTGACCAAGCAGACTTGGTGTTGACTTTTATTGATTTTTTTAATTTAGCTAAAGATTGAACCTTTTTCATTTATGGGTAGTTTCTAAAGCTTATTTTGAATTTTTAAATGATATTTGGCTAGATTTTGTTGGTTTGGAGGCTTTTTCGAAAGGAAAAGCTGTGATTGGTAAATGATTTGATTATGAAAAGAGGTAAGCGTCGTGTTTAACTTTGACTTGAGGGATTTAAGACGTGCTTGGTTTATTTCGAACTATATGTGTGGACAGCGTATATGCGAGGTGACATATGTATATGCATTGTCATGGGTTAAAGCATGTGGGTTGGCTTATTTACCTTTACGTCGTCAATCATTTATTTCATATTATAATTTGTTGCATGCTTTGATTGCTACCTGATTCTTACTCGTTATCCTTGCCTTACTTGTTATCTATCAGTTAATTGCTACTTATTTCGATATATTCATTCCTCACTCTTACCTTCTATATGTTCCTATCTATATTAATTGTATGTCTTCATTGACTCATGTTTTTACTTGTTTTTATTATCTTTACATTACTTGTTGCTTTTTATTACGTTATTCTGATTATGTGAGTCCTCTAGTTATTTTTGAAATGATAATTTGTCGAGGTTCGTGAATAAGAGGTATTGGTTATTCCCTGTTTGTATTGGTCGTTCCTTGAGGTTCTATACGCTTTATTTCCTTTGTGCTGAGATTACAGAATTGGGTAGTGTTGAGTTACTCATGTTAATGAGTTGATATTTGGAACGGGTTGCGCGCCGCAACATTATTAAAATGAATTAATAAAGGGATCAAGTTGCACGCCACAACAGATATTGATATGATATTGGGACCGGGTTGCACGTCTTAACAGATATTGTGATAAATGTTGGGACCGGGTTGTGCGCTGCACAGATTATGATGTGTTGTAGGTGTTTGTTGCTATAGTGCTTTATCTCGGTATTGTGATATGAATTTATGAGATGATGTTATTCTGCCCTCTGTTAGTTGACCTTCGGGTCCTGTTCGTATGAGTTATTGGTTTACTTTATATTTTGTTGTCTTTTATTTATTGCCCATACATGTTTACTATGAGTGTCTTGTCATTGCCACATTACTACTTTGTCGATGTTAGGCTCGATACTAACAGAGTACATAGGGTCGGTTATACTCATACTACACTTCTGTACTTCTTGTGCAAATCCCAGTGTTGGTTCCAGCGGCACGTAGAGGAGTTCGCTCGGATCTGACTTACCTAGGACTTGAGGTGGAGGTGCTTGACGTTCGCAGTCCTTGAAGTCTCATTCTATCTTTTTTTTTGCTGCTTATCTTGTTTCAAACAAATGTATTTCATTCATACCACATTTGTAGTATTTTAGTCGCTTATGTACTTGTGACTCCGTATTTCTGGGATTAGTATAGACCGTGGTGTTTATGGATTTATCATATGTATTTTAGTTTTTACTGGTCGTTAATTATTATTATCATTGTTCTGCTTTTAAAATGTAAAATTAGTTAATTAATTAGCTAACGTTGGCTTGCCTAGCAAGCGGATGTTAGACGCCATCACGGTCCCATGGTTAGAATTTTGGATCGTGACAAGTTACTATCAGAGCACTAGGTTGCCTAGGTCTCACGAGTCACGAGCAGGCTTAGTTGAGTTTGGAGGATTGGTTCAGAGACGTCTGTACTTATATTCTAGAGGCTATAGAGCTTTAGTAAATGTCACTTCTTTCTTTCTCCGTCGTCTCTATTGGTGAAGTTTGAATTATTCTATTCTTGTTCTCTCACAGATGGTGAACGTTGACAGCCAACTTTGACACTCCCCTTTTAAATTAATTTATTTATACTTAATGATTTAAAATAATTGTTTCAAAATATTTTTTTAGTAATAAATATCTATTTTTCACAAATTAACCAAGCATTAGTTTTAAAATTAATCATACAATATTAACATTATGTAATGACAAACATATTCACTATTTTTAAGATTATTAAAATAATTTTTATACATACGTTATATAGGTTCCATAATCAATCTGATAAGTTACTCTTTAATTTCTAGTTAATTAGATTATTATGTGAAAATTCGAAAACTAGTGTTACAATGTACAAAATAAAGTATTTTATAAATAATTAATTTTAAATAATTAACTATATACTAATAATTGTAATTTTTACCATATTTATTGAAAACTATTAAGTTTATTTAAGTTAAATTCAAAAGGGATTAAAAGACCAAGAGGCCCTAATTGCCATTCTTGAATCAAATGTAAAATGACCATTTTTAAAATTACTTTGGCCCAATTACTCAAGCCCAATCCGAAAATTACCCAACCCAAGCACCCAACTTTTTTCCCTATTAGCAATCCAAGCCATCCTATTTACACCAATCACAACACGCCATGTCACCCGTCTCCCACCCTCACATAAGAAATGCAAATGATATGAGACATTGACCCAAACTGTCACGAACCAAAATTCAATTAGTCGTGATGGCACCTTACCCCAACCCGCTAGGTAAGCCAATTAACAATAAACCAATTCCAATGAGATTCATTAGGAGAAGAAATGATAATACAACTGTGCTTTTATACAAAGAACTCTCAAGGACTGGTAGTACAAATAATGAGCTTCTAAGATTTAGAGTTTACAAAGTTGGTATGAAATAAATACATCATCTGTTTGAAATATACATCAACATATTAATAAGTCTAAAGCTACCAAGAACAAAATGCAGCAATGACCGAAACGCATGTACGTCTTCAATGCCAACTCTCGCCATACACAGCAACATCATCATAAAAAATCTGCATGCAAGGTGTAGAAGTGTATTATGAGTACAACCGAGCCCATGTACGCAATAAGTAACATACCTAACCTTAGATTGAAAGTAGTGACGAGTTGGGAAAAAAGTCGGAGTCCAACACCAATAGCCAACAAAAGTTCATAACAATATAATAAAAGTGGTAAAGGAAATAACTCAGAGATATGATGCTCAGCTCGTTCACAATTACGAAAAGTAGTTATGTTTCTCAGGTATAATAGTAAAATCCAAGTCTTTCACCAAAAACATCAAAGTATGAGTAAGTCAGAAAAACTATGATTTTTCCCAAAACCTTTGAACAATAAATAAGATGTTTCATTATCAGATAGCATGAGTAAAGTACTTCTCTATGCCTACATATCAGTGTACAAGTGAAATCATGAATGCCACAAAAACCGCGTAGCATTAGGAAATACATCTCTATGCATGTATGTCAAGTATGCATGTCAAATGCAATGCAATGCATTACAATGATGAACTCATGTACTCACGCTCTTAAAGTACTCAATCTCACTGTCTCACACTTTCCACTCATCACGCTCAATCACTCAACACACTTAGTCACTCAGCACTGAACAGGGCAAATCCAGCCCTCAACACTCTTAGTCACTCAACACTGACAGGGCAGATCCAACCCAAATGAATCAATTGTAATTGCGCTCACTGTGGTGTGCAGAATCCGGAGGGGCAGATCCAGTCCAAGCGCTATAATAAGTCAATCATGACATGAATCAATAATACTTGCTGCGGCATGCAGCCTGATCCCATCATGAATCAATAATACATGTTACCGCGTGCAGCCCGATCCCATCAATATCACTCACAATCCGGCTCTCAGGTCTCAACTCAGTCATCAATCTCTCTAGTCTCTCGGGCTCACAATATCGTGAAAAATCAACCCAAAATGATGATATGATATATCAAAATATGGCAACAGAGATTGAGATATGATATGTAAATGAATGAGTATGATTGAGTATGTAATTGCAATGTAAGCAAATAACTAAACAGTAGAAATGACCTCAGTGAGTCTCAACAGGATAAGCATATAGCCTAGACACGATTTCTAATATGATTCACAACTCAAATACTCTAGCACGTAGAAATTTTATGAATTGAAACAAGATTAGGTCGCTACACAGTACCACATAATTAATCTAGTCATAATTCACACGGTACACGCCCACACGCCTGTCACGTAGCATGTGCGTTACCTCAACACCAAACACATATCATGTAGATTCAGGGGTTCATACCATCAGCACAAAATTTTGAAGTATTACTTACCTCGAACAGGCCAAATCCAATACCAAGCAAGCCAAACAATACTCCAAAAATGTCATCTCACGCGTACCGGCCTCCGAACGGCTCGAAACTAGCCAAAAACAACTCAAATACATCAAATAATGCCTAAGGAAACAATTCCAAATGATAAAGGTCGAATCTTAATCAACTCTGAGTCACAAGCAACTACATACTCAATTAGCCAGGAACCTTTCACACGATCCCATCAAGTAGAAAATCAGAATACTCAACATGCTCCTCACACCGGTAGGAAATATCCATCTCAAACCATGGTAGAAACAATCAAGAACACTTTGGAATCCATTTTCAGATAACCAAGATATCATAACTGAATTCCTCTAACTCAACCAAGCCACACAGGTCGCCAAATAAAAGAGTATTGCCACAAAACACTTGTAGAGCCTCACCTTATCATAAGAACCAAAAGAACCGATCATATCCATTACCATGCTGATCCAACCTACTACCAAGCTATCATATTTTCTCTCACTTCCTTCCGAGTTACCCTCAAATTGATACTTCTCCTTGCCAGAACACCACGATCTTTACTGAAAGCTCACCACAAGAGATCCTAGCATAAAACCACACGTCCTAAGGCTCATAAGCCGCTGTATTCCCTCTTAAGCACCCCAAAAGTACCACTATCGAGACACTCACTTTGAAGAGACCTTATGTGAATTTGAAGCCGTTGCCTCCACCTTCCTGATACTGAAATGTAGAATCCATAATGATATAGAAATACCGTGAGTCTCAATACCATCCAAATGTAAATCTCATATTCTAGCCATATACAAATTCTCAAAATTTTCTATTGCTACATATAAATCTTGAATCTATTAGAACCTTCGAGAGAGTCATCCACTGTACTCAAATTTCAATTGCATCGCCCAAATGGGCCCAACGACCTATGCTCCGTTAGCACTACTGTCGCGCCATGGTTTTTCGAGAAAGCGGGTTTCAACGTGTGATAACTCTTTTGAAGGAAGGTATTAAAAGAGAAGGGTCGCCACCTAATGATTTAAAGGTGCGTTAGGGAACCTATTTGCAAATAACTCGCGGGCACAGACTATCATCTCCTGCTACCCAATTACTCTGTTGAAGTTGTTACTTAAAAGTGTTCTAATTCGATTCTAAACCATATCCTATGCATGCACTATCCGTCCCATGCCTATGGTCCAAGAGGTTTTGGACCTCTATTTGGGTGACTCTAGACTTACTTTGGTTGCTCGAAAATGATAAAACTAACCACGCATTCAAAACAAATAGGACCGCACATAATAGCAAAGAGTGGATCATGTTAGCCTCCACACATAAATAAGGAACCACGCAGACTGATTTCTAGTATTAGGCAGTAGAATATCTCAAAATTAAAACTTAGAGTCGTTTAGTCTTATAGGCATGATCTCTATATGATTCCAGTATCAAACAGGTAATGCTGCATTTTCTAGGCTAACGTATGGACATATTAAATCGTTATAAGTCCTATAGACATGGTTTCTAAGTGATTCTGATTTCCAGTAATACATGGGCAGTGAAGCATTTCTAGATTAACACATTGGCAAAATGAATGTTGCAAGTCCTATGGACATGATATCTACTCGTCTTGCGTAAAAAGTTAGTGAAAACAATCATAGTTCTGAATTACTATAGCCATGACATCTAGATGAGCAGTACACTAAAAGTAATTGAAACAATTGATATATTGGTTATTTGAAGTCGTATAGGCATGGTATCTAAAAATATTGCATTGCTGCACCCTATAGACACGAGCGTGAGAGAGCACATAAGTGGAAACAAGTACAACAAATACTTGAAATAATATGTTTTGAAAAGTTAAGTGATGTGTGCGCTCGTGACTCCTATAGGCATGCGTTCTACACATGAAATTAAAAACGTGTAAAGAAAATAGCAAATAAACCACATAGGTCCTATTGGTATGCTTTCTATCCGTTCATGTGAGATTTAGAGTATCCTATTTCCCTTTTCACTAATTTCCCCATCCGTTTGTCTACAAATTATTACAAGCCCAAGAAGAAATGATACATGATGGCAAATTACAAGAATGAAAAACACCCAATGAGGCAATTAGAAGCCAAATATGGAAATTACCCAGGGATGTCCCTAGGCCTTCAATGGTCTCAATCTTCGCACAACAGCATACCCAGACATCGATTTCATAGCCACTTGAGTTCCATGCCAAATGTGCATGGCCTCAACGCTTACTTACTCAAACACATGCCAGACTCAGCCATACTAGTGACGACAAATTTTATAGAATCTTACTAAAACAGCTTAAACACTTAATTCTTACAACTATAGCTAATAGCAGTTCTAGTTAAGACATATAAACAGGACTAGGCTAGGTTGAAAGCATACAAGATACATATGAGGCAAGTTGGGGCTTGTAATTTCATAAAGAAAGTTTAAGAGCGACAGGATGGACCAACATAGGGTAATAAACAAAAGAGAGCTGCAAAGTAAAGCATGCTCTAGAATTAGCCTAATGGACTTTAGACATAAGAGTTTTACACGAAGGTCTGCAGAATCAGAGATAGGAACAAGTGAAATAGCAATCTGCACATAGAAATTTTAACATGGGAGCCTAGTGAACATGACAAATAGGCATAGTCTGCAATGGTTGACAAGCAATCATATAGAAAACTTAACGTGCTGAGCATCAGTCATAACACCAAATTTCAGGAACATTACCAAAATTAATAAGATAGATAGGCATCAGGACTTACATCAGTTAATCAAGTATAGAATAACAGCTATGTACCGGAGTCTTAAGCGATATTTTTAAAACACAGTATTGAACAAGTCACAGAGCATACACTGAATAGCAAAAAAACATGTTCTGTTGGTTTAAAAGTTCAGGAAACACTGGCATTTAGAAATTGCGTAAGCATAGATCAATCATGAAGAAGTCAATAAATGGTACATGAATGACATAGTAGGAATGATACATTAGGTATGAATTAATGTACCATAGGAATCAGAAATAAGCAGGAGATGAACTCATGACAAGCAGTTGAATAGCATTCAGACATAAACAAATACACTAGGCTAAGCAAGCTTTAGACAGTACGAAACTTAAAGCTTTAGGCAAGTTCTGATGCTAGGAAACATAAGACTACAGGATAACTTCAAAGCAAAAAGGACCATAACATAGTAGCATACTGGTTCATCGAAGCTTAAGCAACATAGAAATATAGAGCTTGAGCATAAGTGTAAAAAAAAAAATTTCGAGAGCCAAAGGTACTTACCAATTACAAGTTAACAAGTAAACAAATGAGAAGAACAATTTCTAGAGGTAATTCGATTAACAATAGCAAAGAGCAGCATAATCCCCAAAATCCCAGTGCGTCAGAGTTCCCAAGGGTTTTGAATGAACCCCCGGTAGTGCTCACACTGAGAAAGAACATAGTCGAATTCGAATGGCCTTGGCTTACAGCCAGCCAAGGTCTCAGATTTTAGAGTATAACCAGTGAGAATGAAAGAATAGTAGTGATTAAAGTCCCTTCAAGGGGAATCAGGGGAGGGGTTTATATAGTGATAGATTAGGATGAACAACCATGGAAAATAATCAAGTAAACGTAAATAAGGAAGGAAAAGATCACATGCAATCAACAACAGAGCCGGTAAAAGAGATGACAGAAATTTCAAACTCTAGTTGGGTCCAACGACAATAAATCGGACCGATAATGCAAGAATCATCCATTATAGAGTGTATATATACAAAATATCACCCAAATGCTCACAAAATCGGAGTTAATCAGGCCTGCTCTTGAAAGGTAGTTCTTGCCAAAAATAGGACAAGAACTAAGTAACACCATAGACATACATACAATAGTAAAATATCACAAAATAGGTAAGTGAATCTTGGATTGATTCCATTTTTAGGTTGGAATCGGAGAGAAATCAGGAGGCGGCTACTAGGTTTTCTTAGAGACAGACGAAATAGAGAGGGTTTAGAGGCGGCTGGAGTGGGGAAATGAGGTTAGGGTTTAGGGTGAGGGATATAAGGAAGGTGGAGGCATTATTATGGGCTGTTGATCATTCGAGATCAACGGCCATGATTGAAATGGGAGTGGGCGGGTCGTTTAAGCGGGTACCGATCGGGTTGAGGTAAAGGGGTTGTTTGGCTCTAATGTGGTCCAAACAATTGGTATAATTTAGGCTATCTTTTAAATATCAAATTGTTTAAATAAGAATAATTAATAATAAACAATAAAATATTTTCTTATACACCAAAATGATTAAAAATAATAACTTATCATTATAAAATATAAAAATGTATTTTGGCACAAATAATGTGAAAAAAACGTAATTATGCATGAATATAGGCTATTATTGCAAAATTACGTAAATAGCTAAAAATACAAACATAATTATATGAATGATGTAAAAATATTATAAGTGTATATGTGGGTGTAAATAATAAATTTGGATGATTAGGTCATCACAAAATAACTTAAAAGGATAATTAATAAATATTTGAGTAATTTAAATGCAAGAAAATTAATTTTAAAGCTCTAAAAATTATGAAAAAATTATAAAAGATATTTGTATAAACCTTCTAAATTGAGTAATGATGCAGACTGACATTTTGAAAGTATATATACTATTTGGAGAAATATGAAGGAAAAATTGGGTATCAACAACGACAACACTCAAAGAAGTAACCCCGGCTTAACGCAACCAAGCAAATTCCTACTCCATGCGCACTATATCCTTCACGAATAACAACTCAATCATTCCATGATTCTCATTTACCCATAAAGTGTAATATACCATACATCTAGAAATTTTCTTGCTTAAATCATCCTCAAAACCAGCATCTGCAAGTCATAACCGATCCACAAGTATGCCTCAACCGAAACCAATACAACACGTAACCATGCAGCCAAATAGTCGATGGAAGACTCCCCCACTTGGCTCAAAGCCATAGATCAAAACACACGATAACTCATAATGCCCATACCATATTACTGTCATAATACTGCAGTGAGATTCAATTAAATCCTCCATAAGCTCTTATAGCACAAACCATATAGTACCTTAAATCATCTGCTAAGCTCTCATTCATCCTCGTGATGATCAGGTCAACTTTCTCAACCAATCCAAACTCAAATTGCAATACCTATAACCCACTAGTAGTAAAGAAAGCCTATACACAATATCATACGGATCATAAATCCGTAAATTACCCCGTAGGTGATAACCCACATGCTTAGTCTCAAACTGACATCTCTTTATACCCTTTTGCAGCCACGACTATTACGCAGTCCCTTAATCAACCCGCGTCTGAACTCATTCTCAAGACATGAAAATCTACTTCGTTCCGCAAATAAATAACATGAAAGATTCCGCATTACGATCATAACTCGAGACTATCCAACAGATTAAGACAAAAATCAAGCACCCAATAGTCCTTTTTACATCCCAAGCGAACTCCTCTCGTCACATTCAAACTATCTAAACACATCCCGCGGTCACATCTTACTCATCGTATAGCCATCCAACCACTCATCGAGCCACAGATTCCACACATCGGAAATTACCAGACATATAAGCCTAAAAGCACATGCTCACACAACCGAAATCCCCATGCTTAATCTACCGTCAAAACCTGGCCTCAAGTCCTCCAGACTGGCCCATCATCAGCACACAAAAATCACATCTCGCACCTATGATTCGAGCGCTCACATGCACATACGAGTGAGTGGAAGAAAATTCAAAGAGATACAATTCAAGCTGAATCAATGTTGCACAACAAGGAAAGAAATATGGGAAGTTTATCCTAAATTCCCTGTAGCCTCTCAAAGATAGATATGGACGTCATCATACCAATCCGCAAGATACTACTAGACACTTGCTCATGACTCTCAGAACCTATGAACCTAGAGCTCTGATATCAACTTGTCACGATCCAAAATCCAACTAGTCGTGATGGCACCTAACCCCAACCCGTTAGGTAAGCCAATTAACAATAAACCAGTTCCAATGAGATTCATTAAGAGAAGAAATGATAATACAACTGTGCTTTTATACAAAGAATTCCCAAGGACTGGTAGTACAAATCATGAGTGTCAGGACCCAAGTTCTCCCTCCATAAACTGTCGTGACAACACCTAGTCTCTCGACTTGGTAAGCCTAACAATTGGCGGAAAAAGAATTTCAAAGGTACGAAACTAGCAAATTACGAGTAATATAATAAAGAAGGTTATAATGCTACTCGACATATACAATAACACTCTCTCAAACTGAACAAAAGCACTCCCAAAACCCGAAATCTCATGAATCACAAGCTAACGAAATTACATAAGGATTTTAACTCTAGAAATCTAATAACAAGGAAATACAGGGAAAAAGTCTATAACAGTAGGAAGACTGGAAAGGGACTTCTAGGTCTGCGGATGCGGTAGATATACCTCGAAGTCTCTGAAAATCGTCTCATCTCACTAATAGTACGGCTGAGCAGAAGAACCTGGATCTGCACATAAAAACATGTGCAGGAAAGGGCATGAGTACACCACAGCTTTCCCCAGTAAGTGCCAAGCCTAACCTCGATCGAGTGGTGACGAGGAAGGTCAGGGCCCTACAGGTTATATAAACATATAATACGGTAAACAATACAGAACGTGACCGTGTAATTAAGATGCTAACAGTCAAATAAAGGGAATTCTGAGAAAGGAAATAACTCAGTAAGTAGTGATAACAATAGGGGATTTCCCAGGATAACATCCTGTCGTCCAAAACATAAATGTGCCGAGGATCTCCCGGGATACCGCCCCGTAGTCCAAAAGTAAATAACCAGTACAGGGGGATCACCCGGGATACCGCCCCGTAGTCCCAAATATAAAGGTGCAGGGGGATCTCCCGGAATACTGATCCATAGTCCCAAAGCAAACAACAAGGGGGATCTCTCGGGATACCGTCCCGTAGTCCCAAAGTAAACACACAACAGTCTCAAGAAAAAAATCAATAGTTCTATTCAAGAAAAACAGGAATTTCTACTCTAAACATACTACACAGAAACCAAGTAAGCATTTAAGGCAGATAAGGCAGTTAAGTCACATAATCATGCTTTTCTAAGCTAAACAGGAAACTTCAAGTACAAGTATTGCTCAATAAAGGAAAACACAGATATTTACTTAATTAAAATGGGGTTTTTCAATAATTAGCACGTGTACGCACTCATCACCTCACGTACACGGCATTCATATAAGAACAGTACCAAAATCCTAAGGGGAGTTCCCCCATACAAGGTTAGGCAAGCCACTTACCTCGAACCAAGCTCAATCAATCCGAAATCACGCCCTTGCCATAAGTATCCAACTCCGAGTGGCCCAAATCTAATCACATCAATTTCGTAATGTAAATATAACTACAACAACGAGTTTAGCTAAAGGAATCGAGGCTAAGGCTAGATAGAAAAATACCGAAAAATCCTCCCCGGGCCCACATCTTGGAATCGGGTAAATGTAAAAAATTATGGACACCCATTCACTCATGCGTCTAACCATACCAAAATCATTCAAATCCGATACCAAAATCTCGACCAAAACCCCAAAATTTGGTCTAAGAACTTTTCTCAAATTCTCCCAATTTTTTTACCTCAAATCCGAAATTAAATGATAAACTAACAACAGATTAATGCATTAGAACCAAATTAGAGTTAGAATTCATTACCCAATCTTTCTCCTTCAAAATCTATCTAGAAATCTCCCTCCACCGAGCTCCAATTTGATTTTTAGAGTTATGAACTCAAACCCTCGATTTTCTCTCTTTTCTGCCAGTGATTTCCTCTTCTGCGGTCGTGGGGCCGCATCTGCAGTCCTGCTTCTGCGGTTAATACTCCGCACCTGCAAAATTTCATTAAACGGCCAGAATCCGCACCTGCGACCCTATACTCGTAGATGCGGTTCCGCTTCTGCGGTCTTTGAGCCGCATCTGCGGCCTCTTGCCCTTATGCCTTAGACCGCATCTCCAGTCGCCAACCCGCTTCTGCGGCACCGCACCTACGGTCCAAGCTCTGCAGGTGCAAAACAAACAGGTTCAGCAAAGATCAGAACTTTCCTAAGTCCAATTCAACTTTCGTTAAGCATCTGAAACTCACCCGAGGCCCCCGGGACCTCAACCAAACATACCAACCAATCCTAAAACATCATACGAACTTAGTCCAACCCTCAAATCACATCAAACAACGCTAAAACTACGAATCACCCTCCAATCCAAGCCTAAAGAACTTGAAACTTCAAGAATCCTACAAACGATGCCGAAACCAACCAAACCATGTCTGATTGACCCCAAATTTTGCACACAAGTCACATTCAACACTACGGAACTACTCCAACTTTCGGAATCGGATTCTGACCCCGATATCAAAATTTCACTATCGATCCGGAAACTTCAAAAATTCAACTTTCGGCATTTCAAGCCTAAATAAGCTACGGACCTCCAAAACACAATCCGAACATGCTCCTAAGCCCGAAATCACCCAACGGAGCTAACGAAATTAACGGAATTCCATTGCGAGACCGTCTTCGCACTGTTCTAACTACGGTCCAAATTCTAAAGCTTAAGCTCTCATTTACGGACTAAGTGTCCCAAAACACTGCGAAACTCAAAACGAATCTTCCTGGCAAGTCACAATAGCAGAAATAAACACGGGGAAAGCAGTTAATAGGGGATCGGGGCATAAATTCTCAAAATGACCGGTTGGCTCATAACATCTCTCCATCTTAAAACATTCGTTCGTCCTCGAACGAGCATAGAGACATACCTGAAGTGATGAAAAAATGAGGGTAACGGCTGCGTATATCTTGCTCGGTCTCCCAAGTTGCGTCTTTGACCGGCTGACCCCGCCACTAAACCTTTATTGATGCAATGCTCTTTGACCTCAACTTTCAAACCTGCCTGTGCAATATAGCCAGTATCTCCTCAACATAAGATAGTTCCTTATCCAACTGGACTGAACTGAAAGCCAACACGTGCAATGGATCACCGTGATATCTCAGGGGCATCGAAATATAAAATACCGGATGAACTCCTGCCAAGCTGGGAGATAAGGCGAGCTCATAAGCAACCTCCCCAACACGTCGCAATACATCAAAAGGACCAATCAACCTTGGACTCAATTTTCCCTTCTTCCCATTTCTCATAACGCCCATCATAGGCGAAACCGGAAGCAAGACCCCCTCTCAAACCATAAATGAAACATCGCGAACCTTCCAGTCCGCATAACTCTTCTGTTTGGACTGGGCTGTGCGGAGTCTTTCCTGAATCACCTTAACCTTCTCAAAAGCATCCTGAACCAAGTCTGTGCCCAATAATCTAGCCTCGCCCGGCTCAAACCAACCCACTGGGTATCTACCCCTCCTACCATACACAGCCTCATACGGTGCCATCTGAATGCTGGACTGATAACTATCGTTGTAGGAAAACTCCGCTAGTGGCAAGAACTGATCCCAAGAACCTCCAAACTCCATCACACACGCATGGAGCATATCCTCAAGAATCTGAATAGTGCGCTCGGAGTGTCCGTCCATCTGGGGGTGAAATACTATGCTCAATTCCACCCGAGTACCCAACTCATGCTGTACGGCCCTCCAGAACCGTGATGTAAACTGAGTTCCTTATCTGAAATGATAGAAACTGGAATACCATGCAGACGAATAATCTCCCGGATATAAATCTCAGCCAACCACTTTGAAGAATAAGTGGTACACACAAGAATGAAGTGTGCGGACATGGTCAGCCAATCCACAATCACCCAAATAGCATCAAACTTCTTCAAGGTCCGTGGAAGTCCAACTACAAAGTCCATGGTGATTCGCTCCCACTTCCACACCGGAATCTCTATCTGCTGAAGCAAGCCACCCGTCTTTGGTGCTCATACTTTACCTGCTGACAATTGAGGCACCGAGCTACAAACCCATCTATATCCTTTTTCATCCTCCTCCACCAATAGTGCTACCTCAAATCCTGGTACATCTTCACGGCACCTGGATGGATGGAATACCGCGAACTGTGGGCCTCTTCTAGAATCAACTCCCGAAGCCCATAAACGTTGGGTACACATATCCGACCTTGCATCCTCAATACCTCGTCGTCACCAATGGTCACGTCTCTGGCACTGCCATGCAAAACCTTGTCCTTGAGGACAAGCAAATGAGGGTCATCATACTGACGCTCTTTGATACGATCGAACAAGGAAGACCGAGAAACCACACAAGTAAGGACCCGAGTGGTCTCCGAAAGATCCAATCTCACAAATTGGCTGGCCAAGGCCTGAACATCCATCGCCATGGGCCTCTCTGTTGTTGGTAGATAGCCAAACTCCCCAAACTCTCCGCCCGGTGACTCAAAGCATCGGCCACCACATTGGCCTTGCCCGGGTGATACAAGATAGTGATGTCGTAGTCCTTCAGCAGTTCTAACCACCTCCTCTGGCGCAAATTAAGGTCCTTCTGCTTGAACAAATGCTGCAAACTCCGGTGATCAGTATAGATCTCACAAGGAACACCGTACAAATAATGACACTAGATCTTCAAGGCGTGAACAAAAGCAGCTAGCTCAAGATCATGGACATGATAATTCTTCTCATGCACCTTCAGCTGTCTGGACGCGTAGGCAATCATCCTATCGTCCTACATCAATAACGCTCCAAGGCCAATCCACGAGGCATCACAATAGATTGTATAAGACCCCGAACCTGTAGGCAATATCAATACTGGGGCTGTAGTCAAAGCTGTCTTGAGCTTCTGAAAGCTCTCTTCACACTCCTTCGTCCACCTGAACGGAGCACCCTTCTGGGTCAGCCTGGTCATAGGTGCTGCAATAGATGAAAATCCCTCAACAAACCGACGTTAATAACCCGCCAAGCCAAGAAAACTACGGATCTCTGTAGCTGAGGATAGTCTGGGCCAGCTCTGCATAGCTTCCACTTTCTTCCAATCCACCTTGATCCCCTCACTCGATACTACGTGACGCAAGAATGCCACGGAATCCAACCAGAACTCACATTTTGAGAACTTCGCATATGACTTCTTTTCCCTCAAAGTTTGAAGCACTGTCCTCAGGTGCTGCCCATGATCTTCTCGACTCTGGGAATATGCCAGAATGTCATCAATAAAGACAATGATGAACGAGTCAAAATATTGCCGGAATATACTATGCATCAAATGCATAAATGCTGCTGGGGCATTGGTCAACCCAAATGACATAACAAGGAACTCGTAATGATTATACCGAGTCTTGAAGGCAGTCTTCGGGATATCTGGCTCCCGAATCTTCAACTGATGATAACCTGAATGCAAGTCAATCTTAGAAAACACACGAGCACCCTGTAGCTGATCAAACAGGTTATCAATACAAGGTAAAGGATACCGGTTCTTCACTGTAACTTTGTTCAACTGGCGGTAATCAATGCACATACGCATAGAACCATCCTTCTTCTTCACAAACAAGACAGGAGCACCCCAAGGTGATATACTGGGCCGAATAAAACCCTTATCAAGCAATTCCTATAACTGCTCCTTTAACTCCTTCAACTTAGGAGGAGCCATACGGTAAGGAGGAATAGAAATGGGCTGAGTGCCCAATAATAGGTCAATGCCAAAATCAATATCTCTATCGGGCGGCATGCCCAGAAGATCAGTTGGAAACACATCAGAGAAATACCGTACTGAATCAACTATAGGGGTATCAATACTGACATCTCTCACATAGGCTAGATACATGTCACACCCCTTCTCAACCATTCGCTGAGCTTTATGAAATGAAATAAATCTAATGGAAGTGTGATCTAAGGTACCCCTCCACTCTACTCGCGGTATACCTTGCATATCCATCATTACAGTTTTGGCGTGACAATCAAGAATAGCATAATGGGGAGACAACCAGCCCATGCCCAAGATAACATCAAAATCTACCATGCTGAGCAATAACAAATTGGCTCTGGTCTCAAAACCACTAAGATCAATCAAATACAACCGATAAACGCGGTCCACAATGAGAGAATCTCCCACAAGAGTAGAAACATAAACTGGGGAACTCAAAGAATCCCGAGATACGCCCAAATGCGAGGCAAAATAAGAGGACACATAAGAATAAGTGGAGCCTGGATCGAATAGAACCGATGCATCTCTATGACAGACCGGAACAATACCTGTGATAACATAATCGGAGGCAACAACCTCAGTACGGGCAAGAAGGGCATAGTATTTGGCCTGGCCTTCCCCTCTAGGGCGACATCTACCTTCCCGACCTCCACCTCTAGCTGGTTGGGGAGGTGGGGTAGCAACTGGTGCTGTAATCATAGCCCGGGAGCTCTGTGGAGCACGCTGTGGCTAAGAAGTCTGCAGGCGTGCACCCCTCCTAAGTCCGGGGCAATCCCTCACCATATGGCGTGTGTCGCCACACTCAAAACAAGCTTTAGGAGGATGTGGCGGTTGTGACTGGCTCGGGCTAGGTCTGCTGGACTGACCACTGAAAACACCCCATGAAGGAGGCGCACTAGATACCGAAGGTACGTAATAAGGCTCCTGAGGTCTAGGAGGAGCTGGAATACCACTGGCTGCTGGAAGAGCTGAATGAACGGGGCGACTCATATAACCCCTACCATAACGAACTGCAGCTGGGGCACAGGCACCAGAATAATGGCCCGACTCTCGAGACCTCTTGGCCTCTCTCTCCTTTCTATCCTGAGCATGCATGCCCTCTCCTCTCCTAGCAATGCTCACCACCTGCTGATAAGAAATATCCATGTCCAACTCCCGGGCCATGCCAGATTTGATGCTGGGAATAAGCCCCTCGATAAACCAACGAACTCTCTCACGAACCGTAGAAACCAAGGCCGATGCATGCCTAGCCAAGTCGCTAAAACAGATAACATACTCCGAAACAGTCATAGAACCCTGGCGTAAATGCTCAAACTCCGCACACCATGCGTCTCTGAGTCTCTGAGGGACATACTCTCTCAAGAACATATCTGATAACTGAGTCCATGTCAAGGAAGCTGCCTTAGTTGGACTGTCCAACTCAAAAGTACGCCACCACTGATAGGCTGCTCCTCGAAGCTGGAAGGCAGTGAAAGAAACCCCACTCGATCCTGATATACCCATAGTGTGGAGGATACGGTGGCACTCCTCCAGAAATCTCTGAGCATCCTCTGATGCTAGACCACTGAATGTAGGAGGTTGGTACCTCTTGAGCCTCTCCAGCCTCCTCTGCTCCTCCTCTAAAGTTGTTACCCTATCCTCGGGCTGAAAAAGGGGCTACAGGCGGTGCCGGTATAATCTGTGGGACCTAATTGACATGCATTCGCTGCTAAGGAGTACGGGCGACGGGAGTCTGTGCTCCTCCCCTAGCCTGAGATGTGGCTGCAGCAAGGGGAAGCAACCCTACCTGAGCTAGAGTGGTGTACATGATCATGAACTGTGCAAGGGTTTCCTGGAGAGTTGGAGTGGAAGTAGCAGTAGGCATATCAGGAGCCAGGGCTCCGGCTGGGGCTGCTAGTGGCTCCTCTGTAGTAGCTCGCGCGGGTGCTCTGGCTGCACCACGTGCACGTCCTTGGCCTCTACCCCGGCCTCGACCTCTGACGGCTCTGGCAGGGGGCGCGGGTGCCTGGTCATCTCCGATAGCTCGTGTCCTCACCATCTGTGAGAGAATATAAGACAAAGGTTTAGAATTTTGATCAAAAATATCGCACGACAAGTAAATCAAATGAAGTGGAATTTTCCTAACAGTTACATAGCCTCTCGTAGATAAGTACAGACGTCTCCGTACCGATCTGCGAGACTCTAATAAACTGGCTTGTGATTCATGACTCCTATGAACCTAGAGCTTTGATACCAACTTGTCACGACCCCTGTTCTCCCTCCATGAACTGTCATGATGGCACCTAGTCTCTACGACTAGGTAAGCCTAACAATTGGCGGAAAAAGAATTTAGAAGGTACGAAACTAGCAAATTACGTGTAATATAATAAAGAAGGTTATAATGCCGCTCGACATATACAATAACACTCTCTCAAACTGAACAAAAGCACTCCCAAAACCCGGAATCTCATGAATCACAAGTTAACGAAATTACATAAGGATTCTAACTCCAGAAATCTAATAATAAGGAAATACAGGAAAAAGTCTATAACAGTAGGAAGAGTAGAAAGGGACATCTAGGTCCGCGGACGCGGCAAATATACCTCGAAGTCTCTGAAAATCGCCTCGTCTCACTGATAGTACGGCTGAGCAGAAGAACCTGGATCTGCACAGAAAAAACATGTGCAGGAAAGGGCATGAGTACACCACAACGGTACCCAGTAAATGCCAAGCCTAACCTCGGTCGAGTAGTGACGAGGAAGGTTATGGCCCTACTGGTTATATAAATATATAATAAGGTAAAACAATATAGAACGTGATAGTGTAATTAAGATGCTAACAGTAAAATAAAGGGAAATCTCAGAAAGAAAATAACTCAGTAAGCAGTGATAACAACAGGGGATCTCCCAGGATAACATCCTGTCATCCCAAACATAAATGTGCCGAGGATGTCCCGGGATACCGTCCCTTAGTCCTAAAGTAAATAACCAGTACAGGGGGATCTCCCGAGATACCGTCCCGTAGTCCCAAATATAAAGGTGCAGGGGGATCTCCCGGAATACTGATCCGTAGTCCAAAAGTAAACAACAAGGGGGATCTCCCGGTATACCGTCCCGTAGTCCCAAAGTAAACACAAAACAGTCTCAAGAAAAGAATAAACAGTTCTATTCAAGAAAAATAAGAATTTATACTCTAAACATACTACACAAAAACCAAGTAAGCAGTTAAGGCAGATAAGGCAGTTAAGTCACATAATCATGCTTTCCTAAGCTAAACAGGAAACTTCAAGTACAAGTATTGCACAATTAAAGGAAGAGACAGATATATACTTAATGAAAACACGATTTTTCAACAATTAGCACGTGTACGCACTCGTCACCTCACGTACACGGCATTCGTATAAGAACAGTACCAAAATCCTAAGGGAAGTTCCCCCACACAAGGTTAGGCAAGCCACTTACCTCGAACCAATCTCAATCAATCCGAAATCACGCCCTTGCCACGAGTATCCAACTCTGAGTGGCCCAAATCTAATCACATCAATTTCATAATGTAAATAAAACGACTACAACGAGTTTAGCTAAAGGAATCAAGGCTAAGGCTAGAAATAGAAAAACGCCCAAAAATCCTCCCCGGGCCCACGTCTCGAAATCGGGTAGAAGTCACAAATTATGGACTACCATTCACTCACAAGTCTAATCATACCAAAATCACTCAAATCCGATACCAAAATCTCGATCAAAATCCCAAAATTCCGTTTAAGAACTTTTCTCAAATTCTCCAAATTTATTCACCTGAAATCCGAAATTAAATGATAAAACTAACAATAGATTAATGCATTAGAACAAAATTAGAGTTAGAATTCATTACCCAATCTTTCTCCTTCAAAATCTATCCAGAAATCGACTCCACCGAGCTTCAATTCGACTTTTAGAGTTATGAACTCAGACCCTCGATTTTCTCTCTTTTCTGCCAGTGATTTCCGCTTCTGCGGTCCCGCTTCTGCGGCCAATACTCCGCACATGTGAAATTTCATTAAACAGCCAGATTTCGCACCTGCGACCCTATACTCGCAGATGCGGTTCCGCTTCTGCGGTCCTTGAGCTGCATCTGCGACCTCTTGCCCTTATACCTTAGATCGCATTTGCGGTCGCCAACCCGCTTCAACGGTCCAAGCTCCGTAGGTGCGAAACCAACAAGTTCAGCAAAGATCAAAAATTTTCTAAGTCCAATTCAACTTCCGTTAAGCATCCGAAACTCACCCGAGGCCCCCGGGACCACAACCAGACATACCAACCAATCCTAAAATATCATACGAACTTAGTCCAACCCTCAAATCATATCAAACAATGCTAAAACCATTAATCACCCTCCAATCCAAGCCTAAAGAACTTGAAATTTCAAAAATCCTACAACCGATGCCGAAACCAACCAAACCTTGTTCGATTGACCCCAAATTTTGCACACAAGTCACATTTAACACTACGGAACTATTCCAACTTTTGAAATTGAATTCTGACCCCGATATCAAAATTTCACTATCGATCCGGAAACTTCAAATATTCAAATTTCGGCATTTCAAGCCTATATAAGCTACAGACCTCCAAAATACAATTCGAACACGCCCCTATGCCCGAAATCACCCAATGAAGCTAACGGAATCGACGTAATTCCATTCCGAGGCCGTCTTCACACTGTTCCGACTACGGTCCAAATTCTAAAGCTTAAGCTCTCATTTAGGGACTAAGTGTCCCAAAATACTCCGAAACTCAAAACGAATCTTACCGGCAAGTCACAATAGCAGAAATAAATACGAGGAAAGCAGTAAATAGGGGATCGAGGCGTAAATTCTCAAAACAATCATCCGGGTCATTACAATGAGCTTCTAATATTTTGAGTTTACAAAGTTGGTATGAAATAAATACATCACCTGTTTGAAATATACATGAACATATTAATAATTCTAAAACTACCAAGAACAAAAGGCAGGAATGACCGCATGTATGTCTTCAATGCCAGTTCCCGCCATACACAACAACATCAGCATAAAAAAATCTGCATGCAAGGTTTAGAAGTGTAGTATAAGTACAACTTACCCCATGTACGTAATAAGTAACAAACCTAACCTTAGGTTGAAAGCAGTGATGAGCTGGAACAAAGGTCGGAGTCCAACACCAATAGACAACATCAGTTCATAACAATATAATAAAAGTGGTAAAGGAAATAACTCAGAGATATGATGCTCAACTCATTCACAGTTACGGAAAATAGTTATGTTTCTCAGGTATAACTGTAAAACCCAAATCTTTCCCCGAAAACACCAAAGTATGAGTAAGTTAGAAAAATTGTGGATTTTCCCAAAACCTTTCAACAATAAATTTGATTTTTCATTATCATATAGCATGAGGAAAGTACTTCTCTATGCCTACATATCAGTGTGCACGTGAAATCATGAATGTCACCAAAACCGCGTAACATGAGGAAATGCATCTCTATGTCTGCATGTCAAGTATGAATGTCAATCGCAATGCATCATAGTGATGAACTCATGTACTCACGCTCTCAGAGTACTCAATCTCACTGTCTCACACTTTCCAATCATCACGCTCAATCACTCAACACACTCAGTCACTTAGCAGATCGAGCCCTGGGCAGATCTAGCCCTCAACACTTTCAGTCACTCAGCACAGTACAGGCAGATCCAGCCCAAATGAATCAATAGCAACTACGCTCACTGTGGGTGTGCAGACTCCAGAGGAGCAAATCCAGCCCAAGCGCTATAATAAGCCAATCATGGCATGAATCTACCTGCTGCGGCGTGTAGCCCAATCCCATCATGAATCAATAATACCTACTTTGACATGAAGCCCGATACCATCAATATCACTCACAATCCGGTTCAAAGGATTCAACTCAGTCATCCATATCTCCAGTATCTTAGGCTCACAATGCCATGAAAAATCAGCCCAAAATGATGATATGATGTATCAAAATATGACAACAGAGACTGAGATATGATATGCAAATGAATGAGTATGTAATTGCAATGTAAGTAAATAACTCAATAGCATAAATGACCTCAGTGGGTCTCAATAGGATAATCATATAGCCTAGACATGGTTACTTACCTCGAACAAGCCAAAACCAATATTGAGCAAGTAAAACAATACTCCAAAAATGCCATCCCGCGCGTACTAACCTGTGAACGGCTCGAAAATAGCCAAAAGCAACTCAAATAGATAGAATAATGCCTAAGGAAACAATTCCAAATGATAAAGGTCGAATCTTTAATCAAAAGCGCAAAGTCAACCAAAAAGTCAAACCCGGGCCCGCACCTCGAAACCAAACAAAACTTACAAAATCCGACAACCCATTCAATTACGAGTCATAACATATTAGTTTCACTCAAATCCGACTCCAAATCAACGATCAAAACTCAAAAATTCACTTTATGAAACTTTAGACGAACCCCACCCCCCAATTTCTCTTTTGAAATCATCAACCAATTGCTAAAAATGAAGATAGATTCATAAAATATAACCAAAACGAAGTAGAAAATGTTTACCGTAGTCCATGTGGTGAAAATCGTTTCAAAAATCGCCTCAATCCGAGCTCTAGAGCTCCAAATATTATATAATGACTCTAACCCTCGAAATGGGATTTAATAGAGTCTGCCCAGTTATTACACTTCGCGAACGCGGACAATTCCACGCGTTTGCATAGAACAAATGCTCACCAGCTGAAATTCCTCTTTTGCGAATGCAGCGCTAGAGATGCGAACGCGATATTCAAATATCCTAGAGCTACGCGATCGCGTTCCACACTTCGCGAACAAACGCATGATATCCTCTGGCCCTCCTTTCTTCTACGTGAACGCATCACTATACTAGCGAACGCACTGAACAAATGCCTCAACTTCTGCGAACACAACTCTGGACTCACGAACACGATGAAAAATCTTCCCCATCCATCAAAAAACTCTATGCGATCGAGATCCATTCTCCGCGATTGCAAATAAGAAAACCAGATGCCGAGAACTCTGCAGAACCAGCAATGCAAAAATGAAGGAAAATTGTCTAAAAACAACGTGAATCACACCCCGGGCCCCTAGGGACCCCGTCAAACATTACAACAAGTCCCATAACATAATACGGACCTACTCGAGGCCTCAATCATGCATAACAACATCGGAACAATGAATCGCAGCTCAAATCAAACTTAATGAACTTTCAACTTCCAAAACTCGCACTGAAGTATATTAAATAGACTTGGAATGAATTTAAAATTTGCACACAAGTTCCAAATGACATAACAAAGCTATTCCAATTCCCAAAACCATAATCCGAATCCGATATCCTCAAAGTCAACTCTCGATCAAACTTATGAACTTTGCAACTTCAGCCAAATAGCGCCGTAACCTTCTAGAAATATCTAAATGCAAACCCGGGCATATGCCCGAGTCCAAAAGCATCATCCGGACCTAACGGAACAATAAAAACTCTAAACCAAGGTCAAATACTAAAGAGTCAAAGTTGGTCAACAATTCCGTCTTTAAAGCTTCTATCATGAAATTCATTCTTCCAAATCAATTCCGAATAACCTAAAAACCAAAACCAACAATTTACACAAGTCATAATACATCATACAATGCAGCTGAAGACTTCAAATAGCTGAACAGAAATGTAATTACTCAAAACAACCTGCTGGGTCGTTACACCAACCATCGATGGCCCATATTTTTTCCCGTTTTCCACTTCTAATTCCAACTCGTTACCAGATATTATCTCCACCGTTGGATTGCAAAAATCCAATGGTTCCCATATTTCCCAAACTAATTTCTTTAAAAAACATAAAGCCCTGATTTATCAGTGTCGTTGATCAAATCAAACGTCGCATATTCCATCTTACACTCTTAACCTCAGAAACTGATCCCCAACTACCCAAAACCCTAAATAATTTCCCTCTGACCTTGCCGACTCTCTCTCCCTTTCCCTTCTCTTTTCCATCAACCTCACAAACCAAATCACACAACAAACCTTGCACAAATTAGTGCAAGGTCACAAATCGATCAGAGATTTTATCTCATTTGCCTTATAAATACAAGAATCCCGCTGTTATTTCCCCTTTTGTTCACTAAATCTGAGTCAATGGATTCTAATCCCTTAAGATTGAAACACCATTCCGTCTTTGCTCTCAAATCCAACTGGCAGAGTCAAGTCGCTTTGTCCCTATGCAATGAAGTTCGAGACCATATTTCCACTCTCGTTGATGGAGATTCAAAACGCCAAATCCGATACCCTAGACCAAATCATGAAAGGGTCAAATCTCTGAAACCCTCATTTGTTTTGATATATCTATGGCATGCATGAACGTTTCTTAGAGTTATCGTGATTATTCTTGGTCCAGAGGTCGCTTCGCTTGACCTTTGGACATTAAGGCTCTTAACCGATGAGTTTTGCCCTCAACAATCGACTTCTTTCCTCTCAAGTAAACTCGTCACTATTTTCCCTATGTGTTCTCTGATTTTGCCTCTACTTTGCTATTATCACTCGACTATCGTTATGTTTCACTATCTGATTTGAATCCTTTGAAACCCTATAGTGTCACGACCTAAAATGAACCGTCATAATGGCGCCTATCGTGGAACTAGGCCAGCCTCTGCTTAACAACTCATCATAGCAAAATAACTTAAAGAAATAATGATAGAAGTAGTTAACATTAAAGAAACCTTTTAGAAAGTAGGATAAATCCCAAAAGTACGATACAATCTAATCCCAAAACTAGGGTGTCAGTGAGTACATGAGCGTCCAAATCAGAATGCATTCCACTACAGTGTCTAGAGAAATAACTGAAAATACAACTAATGATAAAGAAGGGGATTCAAGGCCTGCAAATGCCGTGCAACTACCTTGATAGTCTCCGAACTATGAAGCCTCGATCAGCGACCGCCGTCATGACAAAAAATGCCTGAATCTGCACACGAGGTGCAGGGAAAAATGTGAGTACATCCAACTCAGTAAGTAACGAGTCCAAACTTTGGACTGAAAGGTAGTGACGAACTCAACCGGTATAGATGAAATAGAAATAACTATCCAGAAACGTAGGCATGATTTCAAATTAAATAGGCAGCTCAAAGCAGTAAAAGTAAAGCAGGTCTGAACAATACATGCTGTATGTGATGCACCATGCGATCAAACTCATGTGCTCACACTCTCAAATGCTCAACTACTCGGTACTGTATATGGCCCATACGACCCATGGAAGATCCATCCCGAAATATATACATCACTGACTATAAGTCACCCAGTACCGAGGAAGGCCAATCCAGCGATGTGGAGAAGATCTATCTCCAGGTATCAAGTACTTCGGATAAGATCTATGTCCAAGGAAGATCCATCCCTACAACCTAAGCGCTATCTCAAACAAAATACAACCCCTGCGGCGTGCAGCCCGATCCCATAACCATCATTCATAATCAGGCTCTCGGCCTCACTCAGTCATCAATCTTTCCAGTATCACTCACAGCTCACAATATCATGAAAAACTAGCTGGAATAATGATATGATTTATCAATAGATAACAACTGAGACTGAGATATGATATGAAATGCATGTATATGGCTGCGTATGAAATATATATGAAATAAGTGAGATGACAGCAAAAAACGACCACTATGGGTCCCAACAGTACCGGCATAAAGCCTAAACATGATATCTAGCATTATTGAAAACTCAATTACTTTATCACGTGGTGAAAATACGAATATCAACAAGATAGAGTCACTATACAGTGCCATAGAATCAACCAGGTCACAATTCTCGCGGTGCACGTCAGCACGCCCGTTACTTGGCATGTGCGTCACCTCAATACGAATCTTACAACACATAATTTGGGGTTTCGAACCCTCAGAAACAAGTTTGAAAGCATTACTTACCTCAATCCGGGCAATCCTACTCCATAATTCCTTTGCCCCTCAAATCGGTATCCAAACGTCCCGAATCTAGCCACAAGTAGTACAATACAATCAATAAAGTCTAAAGAGATCAATTCCAAAAGAAAACTACTAAACTATAGCCAAAATCCAAAATCGGCTCAAACTCGGCCCCCGGGCCCACATCTCGAAATCCAACAAAAGTCACAAAACTGAAAGCCCATTCACTCACGAGTCTAACCATACTAAATTTATCAAAATCCGACATCAAATGGTCACCCAAATCCCCCAAATTAATTCCCCAAACCCCTAGCCTTAAACCCTCATATTTCACCTCAACACCACACAATCTAGGTGGGAAAATCAATGGGGAAATAAGATTTATGATAAAAAACGAGCACTAGGAGCTTACCTCAATAATCCCCTCGAAAATCCTTTCCAAAATAGCCTAAGTCCGAGTCCAAAATGTTGAAATAAGACTATAATCGCGAACCCTTGTTTTTAAATATTCTGCTCAGGCTTTTCGCACCTGCAGCCCATTATCCGCATCTGTGGAGCCGCATCTGTGATCAAAATTTTGCTTCTGCGGAAAATCACTTAAGCCACTTCCTCCGCTTCTGTGATCAGCATACCGCATCTGCGCACAGATAGGTGCGGAAACCACATCGCACCTACAGACCACACTCGCGCCTGTGCCCCACTGCCCGCTTCTATGACCATCGGAGGTGTGGGAAAGCCTTCACACCTGCGAACTCTGCCCATCTGTTCCCTAGCCGCTTCAGCGATCCAAGCCATGCTTCTACGGGCTTGCACCTGCGGTGCCCACTCCGTAGGTGCGGTTACACTAGAAGTAGAAGCACTTCAGCTGCATTTTCAAATTCAAACTAAAGCCGTTAACCACCCGATATCATCCCGAGGCCCTCGGGACCTCAACAAAACATACCAACAAGTCCCAAAACATCATACGAACTTAGTCGAATCCTCAAATCACCTCAAACAACATCAAAAACACAAATTACACAAGGATTCAAGACTAATGAACTTCAAAACTTCCAAATTCTACAAACGACGTCAAAACCTATCAAACCACGTTTGATTGACCTCAAATTTTGCACATAAGTCCTAAATGACACCACATACCTAGTCCAACTTCAGGAAATCCAATCCGATCCCGATATCAAAAAGTCCACTCCTAGTCAAACTTTCCAAAATTCCAACTTTCGGCATTTCAAGCCTAATTCCACCACGGATCTCCAAATCACAATCCGGACACGCTGCTAAGTCCAAAATCACCTAACAGACCTAACGGAACCATCAAAATTCAAATCCGACGTCATTTACACAGAAGTCAACATCCGGTCAACTTTTCCAACTTAAGCTTTCAAATAAGAGACTAAGTGTCTCAATTCATCCTGAAATCACTCTGGACCCAAACCAACTAACCCGATAAGTCATAATACAATTGTAGAATACAAATGAAGCAGAAAATGGGGGAACGAGGCTGCAACTCTCGAAATGACCGGCCGGATCGTTACATATAGCCTTAAATGACGCTATAAATAGGGCCTTTAATGTTCTCCTCTACCACCACCTAACACTAAAGAAAAACATACACAGAGATACAAACACTATCAATCATCTAAAAAGTTTAAAGTTCAAAAGCCTTGGTTTTCTTACTGTTCTTTTCTTTTCGTTTGTTGAGTACTATCGTTGGTTCAAACTTGAGATTCCTGGGGTCTTAAGCAACCGAGGAGCCTTTGTTTGGTATGCTTCTCTCAAAAAGATCAGCACATCTCCTATTCTTCTCTTTTGTTCATCTCCTTTGAATGCTACAAATATGTTAGTTATATTCTGAGGATTACAATTGTTTTATGGTACTTGTGATCAACATGTTAGTGCTTATGTTCTATTAGTTTAATGTCCACTTGTGATTATTTATACTTCTTTTGAGTCTTTGATCGATGATTGATCAAACCATTAATTGATTCCTGCTGATTTTTGTACCTGATTTTCTAATAGTCTACATGTTTGAGTTATTACGTGTTCATGTTCACATAAACTTCATGGTTTTTCATTGATCTGCAGTGACGTTTACCCTTATCTATTGCTTCTCTGTATTTTGTAAGTCTTGAAGTTGAGCTTATTATTTAGTAACCATGACTGAGATGAATTTAAAGGTGTTTAAATTTATATCATCTACCCTTTAGCCTTAAGCATGAACTCTAAGTGTTTATATATTTTTCTTCTCTACTTATGTTTGTTAAACTATTTCTGAGTTGCCACTATGGTATTTTTCTTTTGTCTAGTTGTTGTTGCATGTGTTAACCTAGTCTTGTCTGAATTAAACTTTCTTCTCTTCATAAATCCAGTAGTCGTGTTGTACACATTTGTTAAAAACCAAGTTATCTTTCCTCATAACACAATCATGATCCTATCTCTTTTTTTGTTATAAATGGCTGATAACTTGTTAGGCTGAACTTGGTTGTTTTCTTGATTAGTTAACATCTTCCGTTGCATGTTCAATCTAAAACTTACTTGGTATAATACCTCACTGTCTCTAATTCTTTTAGGTTATCATTAGTCTTTGAAAAGATGACATGCATTTTCTCTTTTAAGATTGTCTTCCCTAAAAACAAGACCTAATTGCCCTACTATAACCAAGTGATAATTTGTGAAAATACAAGTATGATAATTTCATACTTAGATATTAATCTAGACTTAGGTTTGAGTTAAACATGTTTTAACGCAATGCCTTTTATTTATCTGCAACTCTTTCTCCTCATGCCATGCTTAACCTGACTTCATAAATGTGTAAAGCTTTCCTGTCTGTATGAAAGTATTACTTCACTTGAAGTGTTCATGTAACTAACTAGGACATGTTCTTGTTTGATTCCTGATTTAATGTCTTGTCCAGCACTACCCTAATAGAACCACCACATTAATATAATTTACCATAATATTCAAATTATTGATTATTTTTTTGTTCCAATTGTTTGTCTATATACATTTCATATATGTTTTGAATATGTTGAGAATGTGGGATATACTTCTAATGACCTTTCTCTTTGGGCATAGATATACTTGGGTCTGCTGAGTTCCTAAGGAACTCATGCCCAAACCAGCTTTGCTGCATTTTCTGAAGAATCCAGTCTGCTATAGTCGCACCTTTCAATTGTTGGGCCTACCTTATTGAGGCCCAACCATCAGAGTCCTATCCTCTCTCCCTTTCTCCTTTTATTACTACTCATTATTTCCATAGCCTAGTCTATTGCTTCATTATTTTCACTTAATGCCTTCGTCGTTTTATCATATTTTATTATCATGTATTTTACAGTCATATATTAGATTATGTACTTTAGATTCATGATTTAATAACACATGAAAGATAGGCAAACTTTAACAAATATAGGAATTAAAGAGAATTAGTTAGTAATTAATCTTAGCTATGCTAATTATAACTTGTTCACATTGTACACTCATCTCTCTTAAAGATTTTGAAGCTTAGGCTCTAATAAAAAACAACAGCTCTTTTTCAGAAAAATTAAAAAAAAAAAAAGAATCGTTGGTCTTTGCTAACAGGGAATGAGACCAGGTTTTTCATGCAAAATAGTAAGCATTGGTCACCCAAATGAATTTTCAAAGATTTGCCCTTCTTTAGATTTTTTTTAAACCAAGGTACATTTAGAATCATTTTCTTACAAACATCGTTTAAAAGTATACAAGCATCTATTCTCCAAATTAATTACCAACTTAACAATTACAAGCCGTAAAATATGGGCTACTTTCAGAACTCTCTTAACCTTCAATAACTCTTCTATAATCTCACATCCCTCCTAAGTCACATATACACTCCCTTTAATGTATAGTAACCCATACCTTAGTAGTAATTAAGCATAGTATAAATAACTAATTCCTTAAAATTAGAATAAGGCCTATGGAGCTACCTCAGGTAGATTTTAAGGGTTGCCTAATACCTTCCTCTTAGAAGAACAAGAACCCTTATCCATAATCTTACCGGTTTGCAAACCTATAAGGAATATAACTTAGTAATTAAATAGGTACCCTAGTATTCTTTAAATATTAGATGGCGACTCTCTTTCATCAACAACAGAGAAATCACAAGTTGAATCCTATCTTTACAAGTGCAAAATAGGGTGCAACAGTGAGGATACGCACAAGATCGACGAGCAGGAGCCGGAGCCCCAAGTTGCAGCCACTATTAGGGGTAGAGGCCGAGGCAGCGCCAGAGGAAGCGGTAGAGCTCAACCAAGAGCCTGCGCATCAGCACAAATTGTAGAGCCTCAACTCGAGCAGGAGGAGGAGATCCCTGCTCGATCCGTGCCAGTTTGACCAGCTCAGGTCTTAGAGGGGTTCATTGCCACCCTTGTACTTCAGGATGCTCTTGTCCGACTGGTGGGCCTTTTGGAGAAATGGCCCAAGCTGGTGCATTTCTTGTAGTACCAGCCATCTTTCAGGCTTGGGGAGGAGCCCGGACTCCCGCCACTCACACACCTGAGAAAAGGGCTACCGGATATTAGACTCCAACAGTTCCAGCAGTTGGAGCAGTTCAGCTTGTCATTGCTACACAACCTAGAGAGGGACCCGCTATGTCGTCCGAGGGGCAGAAGAGGCTGGATAAGTTCACCAAGCTCTTTCCTGTTCATTTGGGTAGTACACTTTCTGAGGACCCACAAGATTTCATAGACCTTTGCCATGAGGTATTGCAACCCATGGGCATAGTGGAGTCCAACTGAGTCGACTTCGCAGTGTTTCAGTTGCATGGTTCTGCCAAGAGGTGGTGGCATGACTATGTTCTAGGAAGACCAGAAGATTCACCTCCACTCACTTATGATCAGTTATCACAACTATTTTTGGTGAAGTTAATCCCTTTTACTGTGAGATAGGACTACCTCAACCAGTTTGAGTGCCTCCAGTAGGGTAGCATGACTGTTGCCCAGTACTAGACCAGATTTGTGGACCTATCTCGCCATGCATTTATCTTGATCCCTACTGAGAGGGAGAGGCTAAGGTGATTTATAGATGGACTTACTCATGGTATCGGGTTGTAGATTGCTAGAGAGACTGAGGATGTTTTTCTTTCACTCGGGTTGTAGAGATTGCTAGACGGATCGAGAGGATTCGTTGTCAGGGTAGAGAAGCAACATCTAAGAAGAGGCCTTGTCATTTTGGTGGTTCCAATGGTGCCTCATCTAGAGGCATGGTTCATTTAGTAGAGCCCATTCTCCCAAGAAGTTTCAATTAGCACTTCAGGTAGCATACGGTTCTTTGGGTAGTCATGGTTCTTATGGATCTCATCCTGAGCAGCCAGTATTCAACACACCTTCAGCTCTTATTAATGCACCACTGCTACAAAGTTACTACGGTGGTTATTCGAGTCATTAAGGATCATTTCAGACTCAGGAGTTATGCCAGCCGAGGGGTTTCTTTGAGTTCGGCGACACATGTCATATCAGGAGATAATGTCCTAGATTGAAGAGCAGCCAACTGCATAAGGGTACTCATGACATGATTCTAGCACTGTTGCTCCACCACCTGCTCAGCCAACTAGAGGCAGGGGTTAGGAAACCCGAGGTGGTGGTTAGGAGATTAGAGGTGGAGGTCAGATTGGTGGAGCTCAACCCCGTTTTATGTATTTCCACCTAGACCAGAGGCATATTTATCTTATGCGGTCATCACATGTATTGTTCTAGTTTCCATAGATATGCATCAGTTTTATTTGACACTGAATCTACTTATTTGTATGTGTCATCCTATTTTTTCATATTTGGATACATCTCGTGATTCTTTGATTGCTCTTATTTATGTGTCTACACCTGTTAGGGATTCTATTGTGGTAGAACGGGTTTATCGTGCTTGTTTGGTTACAATTGGGAGCCATGAGACCAAGATTGACCTTCTATTACTTGATATGGTGGATTTTGATGTGATTTTGGGAATGGATTGTTGTCGCCCTATCATTTTATTGTGGATTGTCATGCCAAGACTGTGATGTTAGCCATCTGGGCTTGCCTTGATTAGAGTGGAGAGGGACTCCTGGTCATTCCACTAGTAGGGTCATTTAATATGTGAAGGCTCGACGTATGGTCGAGAAGGGGTGTCTGGGAAATTTTGCCTATATTCGCAATTCTAGTGTGGAGGTTCCTTCCATGGATTCAGTACCAGTTGTGCGCGAGTTCCAAGAAATATTTCCTACAGATTTTTCGGGGATGCCACACAACAGAGATATCGATTTCTGCATTGACTTGGTTCGGGCACTCATCCCATTTATATTCCACCATGCCCTAGTTAAGTTGAAAGAATTAAAGGAGAAGTTGAATGATCTGTTTGACAAAGGATTCATTAGACCTAGTGTATCACCTTGGGGTGCATTGATCTTATTTGTGAAGAAGAAAGATGGCTCTATGAGGATGTGTATTGACAACAGATAGCTGAACAAGGTCACTATCAAGAACGAGTATCTGTTGCCAAGGATTGATGACTTATTTTACCAGCTTCAGGGTGCCAAGGTGTTTTTGAAGGTTGATTTGAGGTCTAGCTACCACCATGTTAGTATAAGTGCCTTTATGGATTACAAAAGAGCTTGGTTCATTACTTTACTCCTTAAGTGTAAGCAAAAAAATCAATAAAGTAAACATAACAATTTTTATGTGGAATATCACCCGTCTCAAAAGGTGCAAAAACCATGACCTACCACGTAGTATTTTAACTTTAACTTCACTAAAACAATTAGCCAAATGTATCGATTACAAACCTGTAACTCAATATTCCCCGGTTCTCCTACTTCAACTATTTGACTTACAAGTTACTTTACTTGCAAAACCAAACAATTACTCTAACTCACTGATTGTATATGACACTTTGATTACAACTCGATTTCCTGAAACACATTTACTAGACTAACTCAAGAAGAACACAAACACTAGCAATTAACTTGAGTATAGAAAATGTAGTTCTTCAGTTGATGTGTAAAAGGATGATTTCAGTAGTCCAAAATGATAGTATTTAAACTCCCTGGACTCCGAGATCTATTAGAAGTCCCATGCGTAGTCAGCTTCTCGTTTGATAAGACTTCTACTGCTCTAAGGACTCCACAATTCTTGGGACTCTTGTCTCTCATTTATGCAAGAATATCTTCTCAGATAACAACCTTTATCATGTTTAGCAGCCCTCTTCAGACGAACACGGACTTGAGTAACTTTGTGATAAAGTTATTGTCTTGTAAGAACGTGCAATCATCAACCTTGAGGACCTGGTTCTTAGAGCAGTTAAGCAGCTAGGTTGAAGACTTGGTTCTAGAGCATTTCTTCTATACTAACTTTGTTAATCATCAAAATCTCAATACTCAACAAATTTCCCGTTTTGATGATGACAAACTTTGTGCACACAAAACCTTACGTCACAACCACAAGATGACCCAGAGCAAGTACAACACGTATACAACAAGCACACAAATAGGCACATCAACACCAAACGGCCAACTTTAGCTTCCCCCTTTTGGCATCATTGAGAAAAAAAACAAAAAGATGTTAGACAGACTAAGCACAGTTAATGCAAGATTCATGGCCATTTATGCTACAACACAAGCTTAAGAATTATCAATAAAAATAAATTAAGTTGATGATATAACCATGTGGGAAACATTAAAATAGCATAAGAGAATTCATTTAGCAGTGCCAACTTAAGCCCGGGGACTTGACTGAAAACATTAGAGCAAAATAAATCGAAACTTCATGCAACCTACTCAGAACTAAAACAAAAGAAAAAGAACTAAAGCACCACTAGGTAACAAAACAAACTGAATACATGGGGTGAAGGACCAGGGTCAAGGGTGAGACAAAGAGGGGGTCAAGGCTTTTAAGTCTGAAAACATAGTAATATTTAATAAAAAATCCCACAAATAGTGATACAAATACACTCCCAAAACCCAGTGTCACTGAGTACATAAGAATCTAAATGATAACATAGTTTGACTGATACAAATACTGTTTGGAAATGTAGAATAGTACAAATAACTGAAAGGAAAGATAGTCATGGTATGCAGACGCTAAAGTAGCTACCTCGATAGTCTCCAACAGATAAATCCCTGAAATCTATCAGTCGTTGTATCCGGAGGTACCTGGGTTTGCACACGAAGTGCATAGTGTAGTTGATAAGTAGGGATTTTAACCTATTATTTGATCTCTTTTACTTGTGTTTTAGGCCAAAAATGCTTGAAGGTATTCACGGAAACTAATGAAATATGCTTGCTTGTAGGAATCGTTAAAAAATGAGCCAAAGGAAACTTAATCAACTCACAAAGGAGTCAAAAGTTGAACAAAAACAAAGGCTGGAAAACGAGTTCTGAAGCACGGACCGCACAAATATTGTGCGGCCGCAAAAGCCATGATGCGGCCGCGAGCATAATTACGCGGTCCGCATAAGGGAGATTTAGAGAGTGTGATTTTTGGGCTAAAAGATGAGCGCGGACTACACCAAAAATGTGAGGCTGTGAAAGTCCCTGTGCGTCGACAATTGAAATTACGCAGACCGCGATGACTAAGGTTCAGAGAGCTTACAAGTTGAGCAAAAGAGAGAAGTGCGGTCCGCGTCAGAATTGTGCGGCCGCGGAAGTCCCTTGTGCGGCCGCGATCAAAATTATGTAGTCCGCAAAAGCTCAGCTCAACCCTGATCCAAAATTGAAGAACGCGGACCACACTCAGAATTGTGCGACCGCGAAAGCAAGAGTGCGGCCGCACTCATAATTATGCGGCAGCACAACCTCTGCAGGGGTATTTTGGTAATATATTTTTAGCTTTGTATAAATAGAACTTTTTCGTCATTTTTAGGTCATGTTAGGTATTAGGGAGCACCTGAGACGGCTGAGTTATCTGTTTTGGGACATTTTGTACTAGATTCATCTTTTAACATTAGATTTTCATCCTTTAATCTAGTATTATGAATTTTATCTTCATTTCATCTTTAATTTCAGTTATTTCCATGAGTAGCTAAACCCATAGCTAGGGCTGTGACTCAACCCTAGTGTGGGTATTTGATGGGCATTTGATTTTAGGGCTTGAATGTGAATGGGTTAGTGATATTTAGCCTAGTTCTTGCTAGAACTATATAATTAATGGTTGTAAATATTGATTCATGCCTTTATGACTTAGTCTCTACTTGAGAAAGAGGGACTAAGTCTAGGAGAACTAGGCTAAGAAGGAAATGGGGGGGAACTCAAGAAATTGATAGCCCCAATTAAAGGGTTAAACCTAGAGATAGTAATACCCTACTTGAGCTAATATCACTTGAATTGCATGAATACCCATTTGGACTTGAGAAAGCCAAATTGGGAAAAATAACTCAAACTACCGAGAGGTATAGAGTGAGTACCCGGGTGTGATAGCTATATTACGACCCCAACTAATCAAGCTTGCCCTAGATTCTTGATACACGTTGGATATCCACCTAGGTAGAAGTCACGACCCTAGTCGCTTTAGCCATTTGAAAAACAACTACAAAAATATTGTCCTTAGTTTCAATCATTACAATATTTAGAGTAAAGTTAGAAGTAGAAACTAAACCCAACACTTGTGGAAGTGTAATTAGACTCAAAGCCGGCATCTAGCTTAGATATAAACCTAATTCCAATTATTAACTCCCTGTGGATTCGATCCCGACCTAGTTGGGTTAAAACTGCATCGACCACCCTCGCTACTCAATAGTAGTGTAGGCTTGGACCCGATCAATTTTTGGTGCCATTGCGGGGAGTTAGACGGTCTTAGCTTTATATCTAAGTATTTGTGTGTTTTGTTTCTCTTTCCTTCCATTTTTCTAATTTTGTGTGTGAACTGCTTTTAGGTCCAAATGGCTCTTAACAACGAAGCCCTCGGGAATATACCACAGGGGTAGGAGGTAGATTACGAACAATTGGATGAAGTTCATCTTGAACCTCAAGTACAAAGGAGAGGCCGCCAGCCTAATGACAACATCCCAAACCCTCCCCACCTCCTCCAAGGGCAGCACACATGATGTTACCCAACGAAGGCTATGCATGTGCAATAGTCCCGCCCCGGATTAGGGCGGGCAACTTTCAAGTAACCAATGTCATGCTTACACTGTTGGAACAGAGGGGTTTCTTCACCCGAGCTCCACAACAAAACGTCTATAAGCATCTCAAAGGTTTTGTTGATACGTGCTGGGGGAGCAAGCAGACTAATGTCTTAGAGGACGCATTGAGTTTAAGGCTTTTCCCATTTTCTCTAAGGGGGAAGGCTTTGGATTGGCTAGAGAGGTTACCCAACCATTTCATACACACTTGGGATGAGTTAGCCGAGAGTTTCATCGCAAAGTTCTTTTCTCCTGGTCATATGGAAACACTAAGAGATAAGATCCTTTCTTTTAAACAAGAGCCAAATGAACCTTTACATGAGACTTGGGAGAGGTACCAGACAATGGTAAAAGAGTGACCGAACAGCGATATGACTAAGGCCATGATCCAAAAGACCTTCTACAAGGGGATCAATACAACAAACCAATGTACGGTTAACTAACTCGCCGGGGGGAACTTCATGAACACACCATATGTCGAAGCTTGTGAAATACTTGATGAGATGGTGTATACCTCTTCGGTGTGGCAAAGTAGAGCCAATGTGCCATAATGTTATTCACCTACACAAGGAGCTACATGACCACGGGCAAGCTATAGCCGAGTTGACAACTACTATGAACCAATTGGCCAAAGCTCAGCTTTAACAAGTTCAAGGGCCAAAACAAGTGAGTGACATGGAAGGAGAGAACATGATGGTCAAAAGAGAAGGCAACGAGGTCAACAAGATCAAAACAATCCGAATCAGTTTGAGCAAAGTGGTAGTGGGTACTATCAAGATGATGCATATGATGATCAAAGGGAAGAGGTTCACTATGTCAACATTTATCAAGGTCAACGGAGCAGTGCTCCGAATCAACAACAGTGGAGATCACAGGGAAACCAAGGAAATTGGGGCAATCAAGGTCAACAAGGAAATTAGAATAGTGGCAACAACAACAACCAAGGCAATTGGGGGAACAACAACAATCAAAATTGGGTAATCAAGGAAATCAAGGCAATTGGGGTGGCAACAATAATAGTAATTGGGGAGGCAATAACAATCAAGGTGGTTGGAACAACAATAATCAAGGAAATCGGGGGCCGGGCTTTCAAAGGCCCCCGATGTATCAACAACCAAACAACCGGCCTCCATATATGTCACAAGGTCCTAGTTCTTCCAACAATGAGATGGGACGGATTGAAAACATAATGGAGAAAAATACCGACTCTGATGCCCAATTAGCCTCCCACAACACTTCTATCAGCAACTTGGAAGTCCAACTTGGCCAAATTTCTCAAGATTTGAATACTCGCCCTAAGGAGGCACTACCAAGTGATACAGTAGTAAACCCGAAGGGTGGGAACAACACGGGGCATGCTATGGCGGTGACTACAAGAAGTGGGAAAGGTGGATTTGCTAGTAACTCAAACTTTAGAAAGATTGTGAATTATGATGTGGTGATGCAAGATGATGATTAGCCAAGCAATGATGTTCAAGTAAATGATGAAGTGAGGATAGAAATTAATAAAAATGCGGACGAGACACAAGATGATGTGAACCCATCTAGGGGACATGTGATAGACATACCGGATCCGGTAGTGCCCAAAGTCAAAGCTCCTTTGCCAAGGCCTCCTCCACCATATCCTCAAAGGCTTGAAAAGAAAAACAATGAGAATCAATTTAATAAATTCATTGATATGATGAAAGTTTGTCCATAAATGTGCCATTGCTTGAATCCTTAGAACAAATGCCAGGATACGCCAAGTTCATGAAGGACTTGGTAACAAAGAAGGGATCACTGAACTGTGAAACAATCAAAATGACACATCAAGTGAGTGCCATTGTGCACTCCATGGCTCCAAAGTTAGAAGACCCCGGTGCCTTTACAATCCCATGCACTATTGGTACTGCCGATTTTGCCAAAGCTCTATGTGACTTGGGGGCAAGCATTAACTTGATGCCTTATTCTGTGCTCAAGAAATTGGGGATTGGGCAACCAAGACCCACATCCATGAGGTTGCAAATGGCAGACCGGACAATGAAGAGGCCATTGGGGATAATTGATGATGTGCTAGTTCGGGTCGACAACTTCATACTTCCCGCAGATTTTGTGATACTTGACTATGAGGTTGACTACGAGGTGCCAATCATATTGGGGGAGACGTTTCCTAGCTACATGGAAGGACTTAGTTGATGTGGAAGTAGGGGAGCTCACCTTCCGGGTGCGGGTCGAGCGATAAAACCCGATAATTATGGACTAGTACCATACAAGGTACCATATGACCACGGTAGTACGATGTATAAAGTATATTAAAAATAAATAGAATTTTAAGTTAGTTGAGATATTTTAATTATATGGGTAATTGGTTAATTATCGGGTAACGGGACATTACCTTGTTAATTAATAAAATATGTGGATTAATTTAACCCTTCCTTCCCTTCCAAAAACGTGGCACAAGGCCACCAATCAAAAAAATGACTCATAGTCATTACGGGTAGGTGTCTACCTAAGGATAATTGATATATTAACAAAGTAAATTAAGTGCCTTGGTTTCCATTCACTTGGACAAAAACAAAACCAAATAAATGACCAAAAGAAAATTCTAAAGCAAGCTTTCCTTTCTTGGTTTAAACATTTCAACGTCAAGCACATAAGTTCAATTGCTCAGATACTTCAACGCCAAGAACAGAAGCGCAATCACTTCAACGAGCAGAAGTTTAATTCCATCCAAATTTTGCGGTTCTAAAAGAGTACGGTGCAGTCTTCGCCAAGAATATTATACGGAGTTTTCCCTATTCCATGTATGTTAAGGCCATCCCATCTTTTGGCATTGTCCAAATTATATGGAAGAAACGAGCAAACGCACAATTTTCATAAACGACTCTATTCATAGAAATACTAGGGGTCTCTATATTCTTGATTCCCCATGTGACATATTATTCTATCATCTGTTCATGGGTCTGAAAGATACATAAGTTGGTAAAGTTTATTTTATGATATTAATCAAAGGCATAATGGTCTTATGACGTACCGAGAGATTTTATTAACGTATTTCATATGCATTTCATACATTTATACATGCACATGACCCATGACCAGATGGCGTTATATACGTGTATATATATGTACATATATGTATATGGGATATGGGAAAGGTTATGACGTTATATACGCACCACCACCTGATCAGTTAGTATATGTTGATGATGTTGCCCACAGTGGTCGAGATGATATGATGGGATGCCCTCAGTGGCTTGATGATGTTATGTACACCCATACCTATGCATGACACGACATTTATATACACGTGCATAACATTATAAATGTTTCAGAATTTACAAAGTTATTCAGATTTACAGATGGATTTCTTTATTCCACGTTTCATCTATGCTTTTTACGTATAGATTTTCATGCCTTACATACTCAGTATATTTTTTGTAATGACGCCCTATTTCACGGGGCCTGCGTTTCATGCCCGCAGGTGCAGGTAGGCAAGCTGACGGTCCCCTTCTTAGGATCCCTAATCAGTGAGAGTTGGCGTGCTCCACTTGATCCGGAGCTGCTTTTGATTTTGGTATGATATGTTTCTATATATATGGGTATGACGTGGCTCAGTCCTGTCTTCGTACAGTTATTTTTCTATTAGAGGTCTGTAGACAGTATGTCTAGTTGGGTTGTATGTGGCCTTGTCGGCTTTCAGTTTTGGATGTATAGTTGTCTATAGCAGCCTTGCCGGCTCGCCCACTGTATTCTGCATGTATACGTACATATGCCTTTTTGGCAAGTTTCCTTCATGTATGTTATTTCGTAATTCAGCAGATGTTATTCAGGTTCATATCTTAGACGCATGCTTAGGGGTGTTTGACAGGTAGGACTCAGGCACCCGTCGCGGCCCATTGGTTTGGGTCGTGATAAAAGTGGTATCAGAGCAGTTCTGTCCTAGGATTGTCTATAGACCATGTCTAGTAGAGTCTTGTTTATGGGTGTGTTGTGCACCACACTTATACAGGAGGCCACTGGATATTTAGGATGGTTACTTTTCTTTCTAATCCAGATTGTGCGATAGAACTGAGTCATAAGTATCCACTCCTAATCTTTACCTTATTTATGTTTTTAGCAATGCCAGTTACTACTAGACGACAGGCGCAAGCCGCTAGCACGGGTCATAAGGCTACGAAAGTGTTAGAAAGAGATATAAGTTACACTATGGAGTCAGACCCATCAGAGATCATGGGTTTTATTGAGGTGGATCCATCCGAGGATCCATATGAGTCACCTGTTCGAGCTGTTTCAACCACTCCGGCAGCAGATGGGGTGATAGGAGTTCTGACCTCATCAAGGCCCTTAGTTTCATCATTACAGCCCATTGATCAGGGTATGAGGGGAGTAGTGCAAGGATTGGCACAGCCGGATTTCCCTCAAGTTCAAAATTATGTCAGGGTATTTGCGGACACCAGCTCTTCTAAGGTTCCAGATAGTCCACAGTCTTGGGAATCCGTCAATCAAGGTTTTTTTGTGTATGTTATAGGATACATAGAGGAAGAGGATAGTAGTCGGGCCAAGAGGAGGGAGGTAACTGATAAGGATATGAAGGTTTCGCTTCAAAGTGTGTCTGATCGAGGCTCTCATATAGGATGAGGCAAGGACCCTCTACTATAGACTTCCTCCAGATGTCAGCTTTTGGTTGGTGAGTTCCACCTCTTCTTGGAGAACTACCAAGTCATGATTTTGATTGTGTTAGGTTGTTTTATGAGGATGTAGGGAGTCCTGTCCCGACTATATATTATGGTTATGCCTACTTAGAGGTTTTACAGACAGTATCCTGTATATAGTTTTGAGTATGATATGTCTACGGCCTTGCCGAACCCTATGTATATAAACCTTTTTCTAAATTAGTTTTGCGAGTTAAGTCTTAATATTTTATACATATGGATGTCGCACGTAATGGCTCGTGATAGATTTGATAATAAACAAGGGTAAGGTACGTGGTGTTCGGTTCGGTAGAACTTAATATTATAATAGGTATGTATTGGTTGGCTTCTTGTCATGCCAACGTTGATTGTAGATCAAAGATAGTGCAATTTCATTTTCCAGGGGAGCCTATTTTGGAGTGGAAAAGTAATACGACGTCGTCGAGAGGTAAATTTATCTCCTATCTCAAGGAAAGGAAGATCATAAAGGACTATATTTATCACTTGGTTCTGGTTTGGAATATGGAAGTAGAGTTACCAACCATTCAGTCCTTCCCTGTGGTTAATGAGTTTCCCGATGTTTTTCCCAATGAACTTTAGGGTCTTCCGCCAGAGCGATAAATTGATTTTCTATACTACCAGATACACATCCAACATCTATTCCTCCCTATAGAATGGCCCCCGCAGAGCTAAAAGAGTTGAAGGAACCACTAAAGTATTTCTTGAAAAAGGCTTTATCAGACCTAGTGCTTCACCATGGGGAGCACCGGTGTTAATTATGAAGAAGAAAGATGGTTCCTTACGGATATGTATTGATTATAGACAGTGAAATAAGGTGACGATCAAGAATAAGTACCCGCTCCCGAGGATTGATGATTTATTTGATCAGTTGTGTCACGACCCAAACTGGAGGGCCATGACTAGCACCCGGCCATACTTACCGAGCACCAACATACATTTTATCTAACCTTCTTTATTATCTTTTAGGGCTGGCGAGATCAATATAAATGGTAGACATGGGTCATGGACAACCAACAATAGAATATGATGGCATGAACATACATAACATGGTATGACTAGACAATCAAGAAACTATATATAAGGTACGAGCTACCACACTACCATGAGAGACTTATACAACAAAAACCAGCCGACAAGGCCTACCAAACTATACATGAGTCGACACCTATCTATGAGCCTCTAAAGGAACATAAGTGTTGCAACATAGCCGGAACAGGGCCCCGACATACCCATAATATCTATAACAAAAAATGCATACCAAGACCACGGCAAGTCCGAAGAAGGGATCTCGCCAATCACCGCTGAACTGGACAGCCTACTATGGTGGGGGAGCTGCGCCTGCCTCTCTATCAGGACCTGCAGCACGACATGCAGCGTCCACAAATAAAAGGACGTCAGTACGAATAAAGTACTGAGTATGTAAGGCAGGGAACCATAAGTACGAACAGTAATGTAAGCAGGAATAGAGAATAAACAACCTGTAACATCTGGGTACCTCTAAGGGCTACTGACATGAAATGCGTGATACATATGTATAAATACATAAACTTTTAAAACATACGCCTCTGTGGGCATCATCATCATCATATCGTACCCGGCCGTAATAGGCTCGGTAAAAACATACCCGGCCACGTGGAGCTCGGTAAAACCCAACTGATCAGTGGTTGCACAATAGGTGCCGTACCCGGCCGACTATAGCGCGGCTCGGTAGAGTAAAATAGATACATATATATAATGCATGCTCGACTCATGGACTCACGTTCTAAACCTTTCGGAGTGACGTAAGGTCAGTATCCTCTGTACACGTTATTAGGACTAACTCTTCACCATGAACCTTATAAGAATCAGGAAGTACCAATAACATTGATAACATAAGAATAAGAGAAGCAACATCAACATCAATCGTTCCATAAGAGGGGAAACAATGTAAGTACTGCTAGCTTCTAAGAGTAGAGTATCTTTGGAAGCTCGGTCATTACATTATGTACAATCGGAGTCGTGCAAAAGAAGGAAAGGGATAGCCTCACATACCTTGTATATACTACCCCAATCTCAAGCTATGCAATTTTCACGACTCCTTAGTCTACAATAAGAGAAACGATACTATAGTTACCATTCAAGCGTCATAACTATTATGTATCGACCACAACCTATTTTACGATGAAACGGATAGCACCTCCCCTATATATATGACTTCACACAATTCCAAACAATCACCAAACAGCCCAAACAACATCAATAATAATCATATTGAGCATCCCAAAACAGTCCACGCACAACCAAATCACTTCATACATACGACGGCCACCGTAGTCGTGTCAAACGACCCGGAAATATTACGAAGAACTACCAGCCCACAACCCTACATCTATATGGTGTTTCTCCACACCCTTCCTCCTCCAAAACTCCACAAAACAGTAGTAAAACACGCAGCCCAACAGCAACACAAAACAGTCCACAAAACAGTCCGCTACAAGTGAATAACTCAAACTCACGGCTTCCGATCACCGTCCCGTGAGTTCTTACATGTATAGAACGAATTACCATGAATTCACAGCAGAATAAATGTATGAAAGATAGCAGTAAACTCACCTTACTTGTTGGATAACTCAGCCCTTATCTTGGTTCTTCAAACTCTAGGGTTTACCCCCAATTTGAACTTGAAAGAGAGGGAAAATCAATTAGGGTTTGTGGATAATTTTTGGGAGGAAGTTTGCAGGGGTTTAGGTCTGGTTATTTGTGAAATATAATGAGGGATATATTGCAGAAGATAAGCCTTTTAATGGGCTCTTTGTCTGACCCGAAATTGCCTCTTTTTGGGCTATCATTTAACCAAGTAGGTGACCCACCTACTTGTCACCTAGCAGCTTGTGCAGTCTCGCAAAAATGTCTATATCTCTCTACTCCAATGTCGTATTGATAAAAGGTTTAATGCGTTGGAAACTAGACTCATAGATCTTCAATTTGGTGGGTAGATCACCCCGTAATTCCAAGTATATTGGGAGAAAAGCTTAATAACATTTGACCTAAAGTTTAAGTAAAACTATGAACTTAAGTTGCAACAACTCTTGTCGACTTTTGTTTCATAACTCGTTTGACTTCAAGACTATGATACGGATATTTTATGATTCATATACCTTAAAATACGACCTCTTGAGAGTATTAAGCACCCCTAGGTTTACCCAAAAATACGGCTGACAACATCCTTGATTCGTTTAACTTCTAATACTTGTTAACCACCCTTATACACCTTTGTATCATTTAAGACCAATAGGATTAATCTCTTATCATCTCAAAGATAATCTCTTCATGGATTTACGTCGACGACCTTATGGCATGAACTAACGTATGTGAATATGGGTTGTAACACCCTCCCCCCCTTAGGAACATTCGTCCTCGAATGTAAGGGTTTATGGGGAGTCCAAATCATCGTGGATTCCAACGGAAATTCCCGGTCAATTTTCCCCTATAAAATGGTTACTAGCAAAACTTGCAAGCAGTTAAGCCCAACGTATGGCCTCACAAGGCTACACAAAGCATTATGGACATGTACATTATCTACATATCACCATTTTGTATTAAGGAAGAGTATTCTCAAGTTATTGCTTACCTCATAGAGCCGTTTCACCTTCTAATGTATCCTGCGTTCCACCAGCATCCTTGTTATCTTCATTCTGGAATAGGTAAGGATATTTAGAACTCATCTCCTCTTCCGCTTCCCATGTCATTTCTTCCATATTCTTGTTCCTCCACAATACTTTGACAGAAGCTACATCTTTTGTTCTCAGCTTGCGGACTTGTCGATCTAATATAGCCACTGGCACTTCATCATATGATAGATCCTCTGTAACTTGTACATCTTTGATAGGGACAACTCGAGAAGGGTCTCCAATACATTTCCTCAACATAGATACATGGAATACTGGATGGACAAATTCCAATTCGGATGGCAATTCTAACTCATAAGCAACCTGTCCAATTCGTCGAAGAATTTTGTACGGACCGATATACCGTGGACTCAGCTTACCCTTTTTCCCAAAACGCATAACACCCTTCATCGGCGAGATCCTCAGGAAAACCCAATCACCAACCTCAAACTCCAGATCACGACGTCGGACATCAGAATAAGACTTTTGCCTGCTTTGTGCCGTCCTCAATCGCTCCTGTATCACTTTCACCTTCTCAATGGCTTGGTGAATCAAATCTGGCCCATATAATTCTGTTTCACCGACTTCGAACCATCCAACTGGTGATCTACATCTCCTCCCGTATAGTGCCTCGTATGGGGCCATTTTAATACTGGAATGGTAGCTATTATTGTAGGCAAATTCTATGAGTGGAAGATGGTCATCCCAATTTCCCTTAAAATCTAGAACACATGCTCGTAGCATATCTTCAAGTGTCTGAATGGTACGTTCAGCCTGTCCGTCAGTCTGTGGATGAAATGCAGTGCTGAGATTCACTTGTGTGCCTAAACCCTTCTGAAAAGACCTCCAAAAGTTAGCCGTAAATTGAGCTCCTCGGTCTGATATAATAGATATTGGTACACCATGAAGCCTAACAATCTCCTTGATATACAACTTCGCATAATCTTTAGCCGTGTAAGTTGTCTTAACTAGCAAAAAATGGGCACATTTTGTAAGTCGATCAACTATCACCAAGATGGAGTCAAACTTATGATAAGAGCGAGGTAACCCAATAATGAAGTCCATATTAATCACCTCCCATTTCCAGGTCGGAATCTCTATATTCTGAAGCAATCCACCGGGTTTCTGATGTTCGATCTTTACTTTGTTGACAATTACGACACTGGGCTACAAATTCTGCAATAGACTTCCTCATGTTATCCCACCTATACTGCTCCTTAATGTCATGATACATCTTTGACGAGCCGGGATGGATGGAATCGGGATTGATGAATCTCATTCATAATCTTCTCTCGCAACCCTGCCACATTAGGCACACATAATCGGCCCTGGTATCTCAGTGCCCCATCTCTTCCGATCTCAAAAGCCGTAATTTTACACTGCTGAATGCTCTCTCTCAATCGTACTAAGATAGGATATTCATATTGTCGTGCTTTTACCTCGGCTACCAAAGATGATTCTGATGTATTATGTACAGTAACACCTCCATCATCAGAGTCTAACAATCTGATTCTCATATTGGCTAGCTGATGAAGCTCTTTAGTCAACCCCCATCTACCTGCCTCAATATGTACTAAGCTTCCCATTGACTTACGGCTGAGAGCGTCTGCCACAATATTGGCTTTACCGGGATGATACAATATCTCGACGTCGTAGTCTTTCAGTAATTCAAGCCACCTACGCTGCCTCAAATTCAACTCTTTCTTCTTGAAGAAGTATTGTAAACTCTTGTGATCTATGTAGATGTCAACGTGGACGCCGTATAAGTAGTACCGTCATATCTTCAAAGCATATATTACTGCAGCCAATTCCAAATCATGGGTTGGATAATTCTTTTCATGCTTCTTCAATTGTCTTGATGCATAAGCAATCACCTTCTCACGTTGCATCAATACGCACCCCAAACCGTTACCTGAGGCATCACAATATACCACATAACCTTCTGGTCCTTCAGGAAGAGTGAGCACTGGTGCGGGTATCAATCGATTCTTCAGCTCCTGAAAACTTCATTCACAAGCGTCAGACCACTGGAATTTAGTAGCTTTCTGTGTTAACTTAGTCAATGGTGCCGATATAGAGGAAAACCCTTCAACAAATCGCCTATAATATCCTGCTAGCCCCAGGAAGCTGCGGACTTCTGATGGTGTTATAGGTCTCGTCCAATTCTTTACTGCATCGATCTTCTGAGTGTCGACACTAATACCCTCGTCAGATATCACATGGCTAAGGAATGCTACTGAGTTCAGCCAGAATTCACATTTGGAGAGCTTAGCATATAACTTACAATCCTGAAGCGTCTGTAATACTATCCGCAAGTGGCCCGCATGTTCAGCCTCCGAACGAGAATACACCAAAATGTCATCAATGAATACGATCACGAACACATCAAGATAGGGCCTGAATACAGTATTCATGAGATCCATAAAAGCTGCTGGGGCATTTGTTAGCCCGAACGACATCACCAAGAACTCAAAGTGCCCATATCTTGTCCGGAAGGGCGTCTTTGGAATATCCTTCTCCTTGACCCTCACCTGATGATACCCTGAACGTAAGTCAATCTTGGAGAAATACTTGGCACCCTGGAGTTGGTCAAACAGTTCGTCAATCCTTGGAAGTGGATACTTGTTCTTTACAGTAAACTTATTCAACTGTCGATAGTCGATATACATCCGTAACGACCCGTCTTTCTTCTGCACGAACAGAACTGGCGCACCCCAAGGTGAAGTGCTAGGCCTAATGAAGCCCTTATCCAGTAAGTCCTTCAACTGCGCCTTCAACTCTTGCAACTCTGCCGGGGCCATTCTGTATGGAGGGATAGAGATCGGTTGAGTGTCAGGCAACACATCAATGCTAAACTCAATCTCCGTCTCAGGAGGAAGGCCTGGGAGTTCATCTGGGAAAACATCTGGAAATTCATTGACCACGGGGATTGATTGTAGAGTAGGCGGCTTCGCCTCCGCATCCCTACCGCGAACGAGATGATAAATGTAACCTTTTGAGATCATCTTCCTTGCCTTAAGATAGGAAATAAACCTACCTTTCGGCATAGCAATGTTCCCCTTCCATTCAATGACGGGTTCACCAGGAAACTGAAACCTAACCATCTTCGTACGACAGTCAACATTTGCATAGCATTAGGCCAACCAATCCATTCCCATTATTACATCAAAATCAACCATTTCTAACTCAAATAAATTTGCCGAGGTTTGACGACTACAAATCATCACGGTGCAACCTCTATATACCCTTCTAGCAATCACAGAATCTCCTATCGGAGTAGATACCGCAAGGGGTTTACTTATCAATTCAGGTTCAATGCCAAACTTATTAGCCACAAAGGGTGTAACATATGATAATGTAGATCCCGGATCAATCAGCGCGTATACATCATAAGAAAACACAGATAATATACCTGTAACAACATCTGGAGATGACTCGAGATCCTGTCGACCTACTAGAGAATAGGTTCGATTTTGAGCACCACTCGAACTCTGCACTGCACCTCTACCTCTACCTCGACCTGTCGACTGCTGAAAACCCCGTGCTGGAGGTCGAATTGATGAGGAAGAACCAGACACAGATCCAGTCGGCTGAGCCATACCACCAACTCCTCTGTTAGGACAATCCCGTATCATATGGCCAGGTTGTCCGCAAGAATAGCACGCATCAGAACCTCGACGGCACAGTCCAAAGTGGGCCTTACCGCACTGATCACAACGTGGTGTTAGGGGTCTCGTCTGATTAGTATCTCTGTGATATTGCGAGCCTGATGCCCGCGAACTCTGACCTGGACCTGAATAGGTAAATCGATCATATCGAGGACTCTGGAATTGTGGAGGAGCACTAGCTACAGATGGCGCCGAACTCCTCGAAGACTGGGGCCTAACATTGCCTCTGAAGTCATCAGAATACCCTGCAAATCTCGCCCGCTTATGCTGGCCCCTATCCTGCTCCCTATCTGCCCTTTGCTGGCGCTTACGATCCTCTAGGGTCTGGGCATAAGCCTGAATACGAGAAATATCCATGCCCTCCACCAAGGACGCTGTCGTGCACTCATTTATCAGATGCGGTCCCAACCCGTTCACGAACAGATGCACCCTATCACTCATCTCTGCTACCATATGGGGAGCATACCTTGCTAAAGAATCAAACTGCATACTATACTCTCGCACACTCACATTACCTTGTCTAAGGTTCAAGAACTTATCAGCTCTAGCTCGTCGTATCTCAACTGGCAAGTAGTGACGAAGAAAGGCCTCAGAAAATTCCTTCCACATAGCTGGAGGAGCGTTCGGACCCCTGGATCTCTCCCAGCTATCATACCAGAGAACCGCTAAATCCCGTAGCCGATAAGAAGCCAACTCTACTGCCTCTGTATCACTAGTATGCATAACCCGCAGTGTACGATGAACCTGATCAATAAAAGTCTGCGGGTCCTCCTTTGGATCTGATCCGGTAAACACAGGAGGGTCTAAATTAATAAAATCACGAACTCTCGTACTAACTGGTTTATCAGCAGCACCTGTATTCTGCCTCTGAGCCTGAGCAGCTACCAAGCTAGTCAATAACTGCAAAGCACTCCGCATATCCTGGTCTGTAGTGCCAGACGGAGGAACTGGAGGTGCTGGGTTCCTCCTAATATCCTCTGGAGGAGACGGAGTAGATGAGGTATGAGACGGCATCTCACTCTAAGCCTCACTTTGGCCCGCTCTGGCTTGGGGCACCTGACTGGTACCCTCTCCCGCAGCTGTATCAAGCCGTCTACTAATTGTTTGCTTCCTAGTCGAAGGCATCGCTGAAAGAAAACAAGGTGAATATTAAAGATGAACACTTACAACTCAACTCTACGCACGATCTAGATTCAGGAAGAAGGTAACAACCCCAGATGTCATGTAGCCTCCTGATTATAAATGTGGCGCGCTACACATCCATAATCAAGACTCTACTAGACACGGCTCATAGACAATCCCTAGGACAGACTTGCTCTGATACCAAGTTTGTCACGACCCAAACTGGAGGGCCATGACTAGCACCCGGCCATACTTACCGAGCACCAACATACATTTTATCTAACCTTCTTTATTATCTTTTAGGGCTGACGAGATCAATATAAATGGTAGACATGGGTCGTGGACAACCAACAATAAAATATGATGGCATGAACATACATAACATGGGATGACTAGACAATCAAGAAACTATATATAAGGTACGAGCTACCACACTACCATGAGAGACTATACAACAAAAACCAGCCGACAAGGCCTACCAAACTATACATGAGTCGACACCTGTCTATGAGCCTCTAAAGGAACATAAGTGTTGCAACATAGCCGGAACAGGGCCCCGACATACCCATAATGTATCTATTAACAAAAATGCATACCCAAGACCACGCAAGTCCAAGTAAGGGATCTCGCCATCACCGCTGAACTGGACAGCCTACTATGGTGGGGGGAGCTACGCCTTGCCGCTCTATCGGGACCTGCAGACGACATGTAGCGGTCCACAAATAAAAGACGTCAGTACGAATAAAGTACTAAGTATGGTAAGGCAGGAAACCATAAGTACGAACATGTAATTGTTAAGCAGGGATAGAGAATAACACAACCTGTAACATCTTGGGTACCTCTAAGGGCTAACTGACATGAAAATGCGTGATACATATGTATATATACATAAACTTTTAAAAACATAAACGCCTCTGTGGGCATCAATCATCATTCATATCGTACCCGGCCGTTATAGGCTCGGTAAAAAATGCTACTGGCGCACGTGAGCTCGGTAAACCCAACTGACAGTGTTGCACAATAGGTCTCTCTTC
>NC_031999.1:41374840-41375936 GCF_001879085.1 Nicotiana attenuata
AAACAGTCCACGCACAACCGAATCACTTCATACATACGACGGCCACCGTAGTCGTGTCAAACGACCCGGAAATATTACGAAGAACTACCAGCCCACAACCCTACATATATATGGTGTTTCTCCACACCCTTCCTCCTCCAAAAATCCACAAAACAGTAGTAAAACACGCAGCCCAACAGCAACACAAAACAGTCCACAAAACAGTCCGCTACAAGTGAATAACTCGAACTCACGGCTTCCGATCACCGTCCCGTGAGTTCTTACATGTATAGAACGAATTACCATGAATTCACAGCAGAATAAATGTATGAAAGATAGCAGTAAACTCACCTTACTTATTGGATAACTCAGCCCTTATCTTGGTTCTTCAAACTCTAGGGTTTACCCCCAATTTGAACTTGTAAGAGAGGGAAAATCAATTAGGGTTTGTGGATAATTTTTGGGAGGAAGTTTGCTGGGGTTTTGGTCTGGTTATTTGTGAAATATAATGAGGGATATATTGCAGAAGATAAGCCTTTTAATGGGCTCTTTGTCTGACCCGAAATTGCCTCTTTTTGGGCTATCATTTAACCAAGTAGGTGACCCACCTACTTGTCACCTAGCAGCTTGTGCAGTCTCGCAAAAATGTCTATATCTCTCTACTCCAATGTCGTATTGATAAAAGGTTTAATGCGTTGGAAACTAGACTCATAGATCTTCAATTTGGTGGGTAGATCACCCCGTAATTCCAAGTATATTGGGAGAAAAGCTTAATAACATTTGACCTAAAGTTTAAGTAAAACTATGAACTTAAGTTGCAACAACTCTTGTCGACTTTTGTTTCATAACTCGTTTGACTTCAAGACTATGATACGGATATTTTATGATTCATATACCTTAAAATACGACCTCTTGAGAGTATTAAGCACCCCTAGGTTTACCCAAAAATACGGCTGACAACATCCTTGATTCGTTTAACTTCTAATACTTGTTAACCACCCTTATACACCTTTGTATTATTTAAGACCAATAGGATTAATCTCTTATCATCTCAAAGATAATCTCTTCATGGATTTACGTCGACGACCTTATGGCATGAACTAACGTATGTGAATAT
>NC_031999.1:41377404-41380482 GCF_001879085.1 Nicotiana attenuata
ATTCTGAAGCAATCCACCGGGTTTCTGATGTTCGATCTTTACTTGTTGACAATTAGGACACTGGGCTACAAATTCTGCAATAGACTTCTTCATGTTATCCCACCAATACAGCTCCTTAATGTCATGATACATCTTTGTCGAGCCCGGATGGATGGAATATCGGGATTGATGAATCTCATTCATAATCTTCTCTCGCAACCCTGCCACATTAGGCACACATAATCGGCCCTGGTATCTCAGTGCCCCATCTCCTCCGATCTCAAAAGCCGTAATTTTACACTGCTGAATGCTCTCTCTCAATCGTACTAAGATATGATCTTCATATTGCCGTGCTTTTACCTCGGCTACCAAAGATGATTCTGATGTATTATGTACAGTAACACCTCCATCATCAGAGTCTAACAATCTGATTCTCATATTGGCTAGCTGATGAAGCTCTTTAGTCAACCCCCATCTACCTGCCTCAATATGTACTAAGCTTCCCATTGACTTACGGCTGAGAGCGTCTGCCACAACATTGGCTTTACCGGGATGATACAATATCTCGACGTCGTAGTCTTTCAGTAATTCAAGCCACCTACGCTACCTCAAATTCAACTCTTTCTGCTTGAAGATGTATTGTAAACTCTTGTGATCTGTGTAGATGTCCACATGGACGCCGTATAAGTAGTGCCGCCATATCTTCAAAGTATATATTACTGCAGCCAATTCCAAATCATGGGTTGGATAATTCTTTTCATGCTTCTTCAATTGTCTTGATGCATAAGCAATCACCTTCTCACGTTGCATCAATACGCACCCCAAACCTATACCTGAGGCATCACAATATACCATATAACCTTCTGGTCCTTCAGGAAGAGTGAGCACTGGTGCGGATGTCAATCGATTCTTCAACTCCTGAAAACTTTGTTCACAAGCGTCAGACCACTGGAATTTAGTAGCTTTCTGTGTTAACTTAGTCAATGGTGCCGATATAGAGGAAAACCCTTCAACAAATCGCCTATAATATCCTGCTAGCCCCAGGAAGCCGCGGACTTCTGATGGTGTTGTAGGTCTCGGCCAATTCTTTACTGCATCGATCTTCTGAGTGTCGACACTAATACCCTCGTCAGATATCACATGGCCAAGGAATGCTACTGAGTTCAGCCAGAATTCACATTTGGAGAGCTTAGCATATAACTTACGATCCTGAAGCGTCTGTAATACTATCCGTAAGTGGCCCGCATGTTCAGCCTCCGAACGAGAATACACCAAAATGTCATCAATGAATACGATCACGAACACATCAAGATAGGGCCTGAATACAGTATTCATGAGATCCATAAATCAAGGATCGAGTCGTCTGTCTACGGCAGGATCCGTCATCTTGGCAGGAATTGCTTTAAAATTGGGAACCTACGGGTTTTTAAGATTTTCAATACCCATGTTTCCCGAAGCGACACTTTGTTCCACTCCTTTCATTTATACTTTAAGTGCGATTGCTATAATATATACTTCCTCGACCACTTTAAGGCAGATCGATCTTAAGAAGATCATTCATTTGTTAGCCCGAACGACATCACCAAGAACTCAAAGTGCCCATATCTTGTCTGGAAGGCCGTCTTTGGAATATCCTTCTCCTTGACCCTCACCTGATGATACCCTGAACATAAGTCAATCTTGGAGAAATACTTGGCACCCTGGAGTTGGTCAAACAGGTCGTCAATCCTTGGAAGTGGATACTTGTTCTTTACAGTAAACTTATTCAACTGTCGATAGTCGATACACATCCGTAACGACCCGTCTTTCTTCCGCACGAACAGGACTGGCGCACCCCAAGGTGAAGTGCTAGGCCTAATGAAGCCCTTATCCAGTAAGTCCTTCAACTGCGCCTTCAACTCTTGCAACTCCCGGGGCCATTCTGTATGGAGGGATAGAGATCGGTTTGAGTGTCAGGCAACACATCAATGCTAAACTCAATCTCCCTCTCAGGAGGAAGGCCTGGGAGTTCATCTGGGAAAACATCTGGAAATTCATTGACCACGGGGATCGATTGTAGAGTAGGCGGCTTCGCCTCCGCATCCCTAACGCGAACGAGATGATAAATGTAACCTTTTGAGATCATCTTCCTTGCCTTAAGATAGGAAATAAACCTACCTTTCGGCGTAGCAATGTTCCCCTTCCATTCAATAACGGGTTCACCAGGAAACTGAAACCTAACCATCTTCGTACGACAGTCAACATTTGCATAGCATGAGGCCAACCAATCCATTCCCATTATCACATCAAAATCAACCATTTCTAACTCAAATAAATTTGCCGAGGTTTGACGACTACAAATCATCACAGTGCAACCTCTATATACCCTTCTAGCAATCACAGAATCTCCTATCGGAGTAGATACCGCAAGGGGTTTACTTATCAATTCAGGTTCAATGCCAAACTTATTAGCCACAAAGGGTGTAACATATGATAATGTAGATCCCGGATCAATCAGCGTGTATACATCATAAGAAAACACAGACAATATACCTGTAACAACATCTGGAGATGACTCGAGATCCTGTCGACCTACTAGAGAATAGGTTCGATTTTGAGCACCACTCGAACTCTGCACTGCACCTCTACCTCTACCTCGACCTGTCGACTGCTGAAAACCCCGTGCTGGAGGTCGAATTGATGAGGAAGAACCAGACACAGATCCAGTCGGCTGAGCCATACCACCAACTCCTCTGTTAGGACAATCCCGTATCATATGGCCAGGTTGTCCGCAAGAATAGCACGCATCAGAACCTCGACGGCACAGTCCAAAGTGGGCCTTACCGCACTGATCACAACGTGGTGTTAGGGGTCTCGTCTAATTAGTATCTCTGTGATATTGCGAGCCCGATGCCCACGAACTCTGACCTGGACCTGAATAGGTAAATCGATCATATCGAGGCCTCTGGAATTGTGGAGGAGCACTAGCTACAGATGGCGCCGAACTCCTCGAAGACTAGGGCCTGACATTGCCTCTGAAGTCATCAGAATACCCTGCAAATCTCGCCCGCTTATGCTGGCCCCTATCCTGCTCCCTATCTGCCCTTTGCTGGCGCTTAC
>NC_031999.1:41382821-41440962 GCF_001879085.1 Nicotiana attenuata
TATAGTTACCATTCAAGCGTCATAACTATTATGTATCGACCACAACCTATTTTACGATGAAACGGACAGCACCTCCCCTATATATATGACTTCACACAATTCCAAACAATCACCAAACAGCCCAAACAACATCAATAATAATCATATTGAGCCTCCCAAAACAGTCCACGCACAACCAAATCACTTCATACATACGACGGCCACCGTAGTCGTGTCAAACGACCCGGAAATGTTACGAAGAACTACCAGCCCACAACCCTACATCTATATGGTGTTTCTCCACACCCTTCCTCCTCCAAAACTCCACAAAACAGTAGTAAAACACGCAGCCCAACAGCAACACAAAACAGTCCACAAAACAGTCCGCTACAAGTGAATAACTCGAACTCACGGCTTCCGATCACCGTCCCGTGAGTTCTTACATGTATAGAACGAATTACCATGAATTCACAGCAGAATAAATGTATGAAAGATAGCAGTAAACTCACCTTACTTGTTGGATAACTCAGCCCTTATCTTGGTTCTTCAAACTCTAGGGTTTACCCCCAATTTGAACTTGAAAGAGAGGGAAAATCAATTAGGGTTTGTGGATAATTTTTGGGAGGACGTTTGCAGGGGTTTAGGTTTGGTTATTTGTGAAATATAATGAGGGATATATTGCAGAAGATAAGCCTTTTAATGGACTCTTTGTCTGACCCGAAATTGCCTCTTTTTGGGCTATCATTTAACCAAGTAGGTGATCCACCTACTGTCACCTAGCAGCTTGTGCAGTCTCGCAAAAATGTCTATATTTCTCTACTCCAATGTCGTATTGATAAAAGGTTTAATGTGTTGGAAACTAGACTCATAGATCTTCAATTTGGTGGGTAGATCACCCCGTAATTCCAAGTATATTGGGAGAAAAGCTTAATAACATTTGACCTAAAGTTTAAGTAAAACTATTAACTTAAGTTGCAACAACTCTTGTCGACTTTTGTTTCATAACTCGTTTGACTTCAAGACTATGATACGGATATTTTATGATTCATATACCTTAAAATACGACCTCTTGAGAGTATTAAGCACCCCTAGGTTTACCCAAAAATACGGCTGACAACATCCTTGATTCGTTTAACTTCTAATACTTGTTAACCACCCTTATACACCTTTGTATCATTTAAGACCAATAGGATTAATCTCTTATCATCTCAAAGATAATCTCTTCATGGATTTACGTCGACGACCTTATGGCATGAACTAACGTATGTGAATATGGGTTGTAACAGAAATGGTTGATTACTTCCTGCAGGCCTTAGAGCCCACTTATTTCGGTCACTTGGTGTCAGCAGTAGGGAAATCTTTTAATGAAGTAGTGAAAATGGGAAGCATGGTAGAGGAAGGACTCAAATCTAACAAAATCATGAGTTATTCAGCAATTAAGGCGACCTCCCAGGCTATTCAAAACGGCACTGGAGGAGTATTGGGAAAGAAGAAGAAAGAGGACGTTGCAGTAATTGAGTCAAGAGCTTGGTCCAGGGGCCCATCACCTTACCATACCCAGCCTCAACTCCAACCCCAAACCTATCCCCGAGCTCCACATAATCCACCTCAGTATTATCCTCCAAACAATGTCCGGTCATATGTCCAACCACCAGGTCACTCTCTAGGGCGAGCGCCAGCACCGCATAATGCACTCTTGCCTTCGCAGCATTTTCGAGCACCCAACAACCCTAGAAAACAGGGCAGGGAAGAGAATAAAGGCAAAGAAATAGTTTCATGCCAATTGGGGAGTCCTACACAAGTTTATTTGAAAAGTTAAAGCATTCTGGCCTGATTGAGCCGCTCCTCGGCTATACTCCAGACCCATATGCAAAAGGCTTTGATCCTACTGTACGATGCATGTACCACTCTAATGTCCAAGGGCATAGCACTGAAGATTGTCGATCTTTGAAAAGGGAAATAGAAAGAATGATTCAAGATGGAGTAATTGTGATCAATGACAATGACAGGGAGCACGCGAATCCTCTTGGGAACTTGTTGACTGAAGTTGATGATATTGAAGTTGGTAATGGTCTTGGCAATATTGATGCGGAACTCAGTGGCTAAGATACCGTGCTTGGTAATTGGAAGGACGTTCCATTGCTTGGTCAGTCGGAGAGGAGCTTTGGTGGCTTAATTTGTTGTTATTTCTGTTGTCCGGGTTATTTCAGGGTTGTAATCCGGACATTGTCTTGTGACTCAAACCCTTCTATCCTTTTATTTTGTCTAGTTCCTTTAGTCGTAGTATCTCATTTAGTGTTATCTAGGTTTGTTTTAGGGTTGTACCCCAGGTTATTTTGTTTGTTTTGTTGTTCAAACCCTTTCACCATCTGTTTAATGCAATTCTCTGTTTTCTGCTATTTCTGGTCATTTTTTTAGTTCTCTTCTCCTTTTACAGTTCTTTTCATGTTGGTTCTAGTGACATGACATGCACGCATAATTCTCAGCAAGATCTTTAAAAGTCAGTTTGGTCAGGAAGCAATGAAACAATTTTTGAAGATGATAGGGACGTTTGAGGGAAATAAGTAAGGGCATTTTGAGATAACTTCAAGCCCGAATTGTGTGAAACTAGGGCAGATAGAACATAAAGGAACCCTATATTAATGCATCATGCTGCATCGGGTTGAAGCTAACGACAAGTTCGCCCAAATTGAAGGGGTCGTTCGTGGTAATGAAAGTGAGAGTGTTGTCCAATGATGCTTTGTGTTTAACAAATGAAGAAGGCGAATGTGTGGATTTGGTTATCAATTCTGGTGCAATCAAAAGATATTACGTATGATTTCTTTGGTTTGTTTAATTGTGTTGTTTGTATTTGGCATGCTTTGAAGATTGGAATGACGAAGGAATTTTGTTCTGCTATCTAAACACTTTATCCTTCGTTACCCCTTTGAGCCTTATTGGTTTTCTTTCATACCCCTCTTTTGGAATCAGTAGCAAAGATCAGAAACACAAGCGTGAAAGATAAGTAAGGGAAAAAGGAGCTGATCTTGAATCCCCACTTTTCTGCCCTCATGTGTGTGAACTGGGCCTGTTATCGAGCTTAGCCCAATTATTTCAATACGTGAGTTCTGTAGTTGCAATACGTCACGGGCTTAAACGCAAAGGGGAACGGGCCATTGTTTATTTATTTCGTTTGAGCTTTAGTTTTAACATGCCATTCTGAGCTCTTTTGGGCTTCCTCTTTATTTAAGTTAGATCATTTCAAATAATTAGGAGGTGAGCCATAATTAGATAATTCATAGTGAATGGCCCTCATAAATTAGTTTAGAAACACTTTGATTAGAATAAATTGAGGTGTGCCAAGCCAAACAAAATGACAATTGCATGACCCTCGTTTTGTTTAATCTTGAATTAATCCTTAGATTCCGAGGCGTGCCATTTAGCTAAATTTCATGGCCCTCGCAAATTACGAATGCGAAATTACTTTAGGCACGTTAGTTAATAATATTACTTTCTTAAACTCGGGTGCGCATTTATGTGACCCAAATCCAAATCTCAACGATGTTCAAATATGTATAAAATCACGAGTGCATTTATGTGACGTGGTTCGAGACGTGTTTTAATGACGTTGCAATTCTCTTAATAATAACAAAAGCGGTTAAAAGTTAAAATTTGCACATAGGTTCATAATTGTTTAAAATCAGATAATTAAGCCAAATATGACAGTTGAGCGACCGTGCTAGAACCACGGAACTCGGGAATGCCTAACACCTTCTCCCGGGTTAACAGAATTCCTTACTCGGATTTCTGGTTCGCGGACTGTTAAACAGAGTCATTCTTTTCCTCGATTCAGGATTCAACCGGTGACTTGGGACACCATATATCTCCCAAGTGGCGACTCTGAATTCTCTTAATAAACGAATCCCGTTTCGATTGTCACTTCAAGTTGGAAATAACTCCCTTTCATATACCCCTTCCCGGGGGTGTAAGTAGAAAAAAGGAGGTATGACAGCTGGTATTTCCGCATCTGCGGAAAAGGGACCGCAGATGCGGTTCCGCAGATGCGAAGACTAGGGGCGCAGATGCGAGTGTTGGCCTTTTTGGAGAAATTCCGCAGAAGCGGATGGTTTCCGCAGGTGCGGCTATTGAGCGCAGAAGCGGTCCGTGTGTGTGAGGGAGGTTCTGTAGAAGCGGGTGATTGACCACATAAGCGGTGTCCGCAACAGCGATATTTGACCGCAAAAGCGGTCCTTGGCCTAATAAAGATCCGCAGAAGCGGAGGAAGAACCACAGAAGCGGTAGTCGCAAATGCGGTAAAGCAACCGCAGATGCGAAAATGACTGTTCCGAGAAGGGTTTTAAAAGCTCATTTTGTTCCGCGAGCTAAGGGTTATTTCCACCATTTTTGATCGACCTTGAGAGCTTTTGGGCAGAAATGGAAGGGGATTTTGACTAGGTGTGATTGGAGGTGAGTTTCTTGACCTTATTACATGATTTAATGGTAGAATTAGCATAGAAATTTGTGGAAAATTCATAAAAAGGGGGAAAAGCTAGGGCTTGGAATTTGGTATTTCAAATTGGATTTTGATGGGTCATTTGGACTCGGATTTGGGAGTTCTTGATATGTATGGACTCGTGGCGAGATAAGAAATCTGATGATGTTAAATTTTCTGATTTTCGAGAAGTGGGCCTGGGGCTCGGGTTTTGCAAATTTCATGATTTTCGATGTTTTTCGATCCTTTTCGATTGGGTTATGTCCCCTTAGCCTATTGTGATGTATTCGCTCTGATTTTGGATAGATTCTACGCGCGTGGAGGCTGATTTGAGGGGCAAAGGCGTCGCGATCTAGAGATTTCACCGGTTCGAGGTGAGTAATGATTGTAAATGATATCCTGAGGGTTTGAAACCCCGGATTTGCACACCATAGTGCTATATTAAGGTGACTTGCACGCCGGATAGCGAGCGTGGGGTAGAGCACCGTTGGGGATTGTGACTTGGTCTGTCCCGATTGTTGATTTTACCGCGTATTTGACTGAAACTTATTTGTTATTATCATGATTTGGGCCGATTGCCATATTTGGGCTTCGTGCCAATTATCTGAACCCTTCGGGGATTTTTATCACTGTTTCCTCACTATTTTTAATATACTACTTGAACTCAGTCCTGTTGATTATACTGTTTTACAAACCGCTTTAACTGAACTTTGAGACTTAAATGATATTTCCACTGTTGTTTGGGCTGAGCACTACTATTTTATTGATGCCCGAGGGGCTTATGATATTTTCTGGACTGAGTGAGGCCGAGGGCCATATGTGAGGATATATGTGAGTGATATGAGGAGGCTTTCAGGCCTCGAGTGTTATGTGAGGAGGCTTTCAGGCCTCGAGTGCTATGTGAGGAGGCTTTCAGGCCTCGAGTGTGATGTGAGGAGGCTTTCAGGCCTCAAGTGTGATGTGAGAAGGCTTTCAGGCCTTATGATATGTGCCACGAGGTGGCTTGATATTGCGCTTGGGCCGTAAGGGGCCCCTCCCGGAGTCTGCACACCCGCAGTGAGCGCCGTCGACGAGATATGGATCGGGCTGCACGCCGCAGCGAGATATGTGGATCGGGCTGCACGCCGCAGCGGTTACTATATGATACTGTCCTGAGAGTGATCCGAGAGAGAGAGCCCGAGGGACTGAGAGTGTTTCTGAGAGTCAGCCCGAGGGGATATTGCCCGAGGGGCAAACTTTTATGTGCGCATCTTGCATATTTACTTGCCTTTTTACCTGTTATACTGCGGTATTTGTGCCCGAGGGGCGGATTTTTCTGTGCTTAACAGCACTAACTGTTTTGAAATCGTTTCGTAACTGTTGAAAAGATCTTTTTCAAAAGGGATTTAAACTGAGCCAATATATTTCTAAAGATTTCACAGCTTCACTGTTTCTCAAAGGATTGTACCCTGCTTCTATACAGCATGTTGGTTGCTTTACGTGATTTCTTACTGCTTAGTTATTATTTACCTTTATTTCTCACTGAGTTGGAGTACTCACTTTACTCCCTGCACCTCGTGTGCAGTTGCAGGTATTTGTTCACCCGATAGCGGGTATTGGCTGTTGGGAGGCAGAGCTGTAGTAGTTTAGCGAGGTGACTGCCAGCGTTCGCATCACCGTTTCTTTCTATTGTAATTCATTATTCCTGTTCAGCGTATTTCTAAACTTGTAAATATAATTACATTCTTGTAGATGCTCGTGACTTGTGATACCCTGATTAGGGTTGTGTTGGGTTGTATTTCCGCTAATTAATACTATTAAGTTATATTTAAGCTGTGTAATTATGTTTAACTACTTTTGAAAAGATGAGTTGGGTTAGTTGGCTGGCCTCGTCTTCACGAGAGGCGCCATCACGACCAGTGCGGGGGTTTGGGTCGTGACAATTAATAATATCCAATATAATTTTTAAATACGTTATTTTATATGTGTATTAGCTAGTAGGTCTCTTAATAAATTCAACTTTTCTGAAACAATGGTGAAAAAATTAGAAAGTTCAAATTCACATATTATCGGGATGTTAAGTTTTTGTTCGTTATTTATTTTAGCGATTCTACAACCCTATACTCTACTATGATTTCCACTAATTAATATTGGATACAGTTGTGATGATAATTTTAACTTTGTCTCCTCGTGTAGATCGTTCAAAACGGTAATGGTTTTGAGACTTTTATTTGACACAATATTTGGCTCCCTTTGGGACCATATATTACACCTAAGCGTTACTTGTTCTTCTTCTTCTTTTAATTTATTTATTGAAGGCACCTAATCTTTTCTTATGAGAAATTTGAATATGTTGTCATTGTACTTGTACATGATTCTTTTCGATCTTTAACAATGACTGGATTGGCCTACCACCAAAGTTTGAAAGCATTATTTTCCATGACTTTGATAATTTGTATAACTATTTTCGTTGTAAAATTTCAGAAAAAGCACGTGAAAAAAAAAAAAAAAACATTTGCTTAGAAATTAGTGGCTTTGCGCTACTATTTAATGGATTTTGCTGGGAAAAAAATTGTATAAATTCAAAATCCTTTGCTTTTCTCCAAAGAAAAAGAAATAACTATCGCTACACTTTAAGAAACTTTTTGAAATAAAAGCCTCAAACAAACAATTTTGCACATTTCATCAAAGTTCAAATTTTTATTTAAAAAAAAGAGAGAGATTCACGGTCACACACTTCATAGAATCTAAATAACATGAGGAAGTTAATCACACAGTTGATCCAAACGTTGAAGCCATATTACCAAGAGTTGTGGCTGGATAAACAGGATCCACTCACTCTTAATTAGAGCTCTCCAACATTAATCGAGTCTTGAAAATAAAAATAAAAATTGGTAGGAAGCAATTTCCTTTTTAATAGATCCTACGCAACACGAATTCGAATTAGTTGAGTCTTAATACGAGTACCAAATACCGAATGAGAACCCAAAAAAAAGTTCTTAATCCGTTACTTTTCTCCAAAGAAAAAAGAAGAATAATAATTATCCCTACACTATAGAAACATTTTTGAAATATAAGTCTCAAACAAACAACTCTGCCCATTTCAGCAAAGTTCAAAAAGGGAAAAAAAAAATTCACGGTCAAACACTTCAAAAAATTTGAAGAAGTCAAGCACAATTGATTTTATCCTTGTGATGGGATAGATAAAGTTCCTCTATCATTAACTTGAGATATCAAATTTGACTCCTGAAAATAAAATAAATTATTGTATAAAGAACTTTTCCTTTTAATGGACCTTACGCAACGTGAGTTCGAATTAATTAATTCCTAATTAGATGTCTATTTTGAAGTTCATAGTTTTAAGGATGTAAAGCCGATTTACCAAAGAGTATATAAGAATGGAAAAAAAATACATATGGAACAATTTTTTTCGTTGCTAAAGGGTCAAATTACTCATAGATATTTTTCAAAATGAGCAATCAGTGATAAGTGATAGCCCAATTATTTATTTTAGAAAGATAAGTGACACTAACATATACCCACTCATTTTCATACTAACGATAAGCTCATAGTTGAAGAATTAAATATGGTAGGGTTTTTCATTGCGTAATAACGGCTATATTTTTCGCGGGGACCATGTCAAAACTCAAAACTACTCTAATTGTCCCATTTGGACTTTTTAGAATTGACATTACTCAAATATCCAAAGTACACAAATTAAATATAGGAATTAGGATTACTCTTTTTCATTTGTTTCATAGAACGAGTACATCTTGACATTTAGATTTTACTTCAAAGTTTTCTCAACTTATATATTCAAGTTAAATTAATTAAGTTAATTGTTGTGTTATCGTTATTGTTTATAAAAGCTTAAATAAATACAAATAGGGAGAACGTTAAGTTGATCATAATACTAGTTAACATGAATTCAAATTATTCAAATCCTACTAAGTTTTATGTAATAATTTGGACGGTTTAGGATATGAGATTTTGCACAACCTATCAAGAAAAGGACCAGTATGCAAATTATTTGATTTTTTAAATCTTCTTTACTTTGAATTTGAAACATGACATGACTGATGAGCAGTGGCGGAGCCACCTTATAGGAAAGGGGTGTCAAATGATACCCCTTCACGGAAAAATTATACTGTGTAGGTAGGTTAATTTTTTTAATAAGTATATATATATATTATGTATTGACTCTCCTTAATTTTGCGGTATATTTACTTTTATATATTTTGATACTCCTTAACGAAAATTCTGCCTCCGCCACTACTGATGAGACTTTTAGTAGCTCGTTGCCTATCTTTTGAATTAACTTCTTTTTTCCTTTTATATCATTAGTGACCATTTTATGCGCACATTTTTTTGACTTTTTGATTTATAGTTCGCAAAACCAATAAATATGTACTAATTATTATAGGATTTAGCATATATATATATATATATAGATATAGAGGTTACATAGGTTTTTAAGGTGACTACGTGTGACACCTAAAGTTGGAGGACATACTTGCCAGCTGCGGCCAAGTTTGAGGGCCTATTTATGTATTATGCCAATATATTACTAGTGAAGTCTTTTTTGGTTTATTTAAGATTAAGACGTCTAACAGCTTGTTTGGATGGTTGTTACATATCGTTTCATAATGTATCGTATTTTATTGTATTATATTGTTTGATGAATATAAAGTTTGGATAGATTGTATCGTTTGCCGTTGTTTCATGATATCACGCACCAACAATATGAAGAAAAAATTATGATACGAGGTAGAATTATTATATAGAAAGATAGAGTACATGATAAAATAAAATTATTTAATAATAACGAAGGGCGAGATGAGAGAAAAAGATAAGGTAATGATGCGACCACACCAAATAGGTTGTTATATAAGGTGGCACATTTCGTCGTTACGTAACGACGAATCTAACGAAACAATACAATAATATTTAAGTAACAATCAAAATAAATATCGTACTTAAAATAATAATACGATACAATATAATAAGTAACAATCATCTGAATATTAAGATCTGTATTAAGTAACTAAAATTCTCTTTCTTCTCTCTTTTTAAGGCTACAATATCTTTTCTTTTTTGCCTTTTAAATCAATAAATTTAGTTTCCTTACATCTGAAAGAACTTTTTGTCTTTTCTTTTCTTTTTGAATGTAGAGATTAGAGGGGGTATTTTCCTTGCATTTGAATCCTCCCTCTTCAATCATCCAACTTCCCATATTTTATCTTCTTTTTCCCCTTGAACTGTTAAGGCATTTTCCCATTTTAGCATTTTTTCTAATCTTATTGTTTCTATATTCTTTTATAGGCTTGTGATATCTATATGTTAATCAACATTTTATCAGTTTCCTTGTGCAATTTAATGCTTGAAAATAGCCTTTCTTTGAATTCTTAGATACCCAATTGTGAAAAGACTCAATTTTTATATTCCTATCTGATTTTATTAGTTTATTTCTGCAATTTGTTGCCCAAGAAATGGTCTTTCTTTAAATTCTTGGATACCCATTTTAAAAAGACTCAATTTTTATTCTTCTTTCTGAAAGTTGACCATTTCTTTTGTGTAAAATCCACATTTTATCAGTTTTTTTATGCCCAAGAAAATGGTTTTTCTTTGAATTCTTGAATTACCCATTTGTAAAAAGAATCGATCTTTGTACTTTTATCTTATTTTATCAGCTGTTTTCTGCAATTTGATGCCCAAAAAATGGCTTTTCTTTGAATTTTTGGGCCCCATTTCTGAAAAAACTCAATCCTTGTGCTTATATCTGATTTTATCAGCTCTTTTCTGCAATTTGATGCCCAAAAATGGCCTTTTTTTAAATTCATGAATACCCATTTGTAAAAAAGACTCAATCTTTTGTGTAAAAATTCACAAAAATGTATGGAACTCATAGCAAGAAAGACATGGAAATTGAATACCAATCACAAGTTCCAATTTTGAGGCCAAGTATACATGCAAGAAGGGCAAAAATAACTGTAAAATTTCAAGATCTATATGGATTTACAGTTGAAGGGAATGTTGATGATGTAAATGTGTTGAATGAGGTTAGGGAAAAAGTTAGGGAACAAGGGAAAGTTTGGTGGGCATTAGAAGCAAGCAAAGGTGCAAATTGGTATTTGCAAACTCATGTTTCATCAACACTTAAAACATCCTTAAAGTTCTCTGCTTTGGTGAATGCAATTACTCTCAAGAAGCTTATTAGGAAAGGTATCCCACCTGTTTTGAGGCCTAAGGTGTGGTTCTCACTATCAGGAGCAGCTAAGAAGAAATCAACCGCCCCGGATAGTTATTATGAGGATATGACCAAAGCTATACAAGATAAGGTCACACCTGCAACCAAGCAGATTGATCATGTGAGTTTCTTGGTCAAATGTTACACTGATACATTGTTGAGATTCAATGGAAAGTTTTTGATTTTGTTACTGAGCATGTTTTATGTTTATTTGATGTCCTTTTTTATAGTTTGGTTAGTTTTTGCAGGCTATGTTGAGACTTTGTGTTTTGATAGCATGATGGATGCTGTTGATGGCTATTTTTTGTGGTCATAGATGCTCTAGATGTGAATTTTGTCATTTATTAGAGGCTGAAATTCTAGGATGTTATGAAGTATTATTATAAAAAAATTTGGCACGGACAAATTTGTTGTGCGTAGAAGCTTTTGCAGTTTCAAATGTTTCACTTGCATGCCACAGTTTATGACCTAAATTATGATGGATTCTGAAGATGTGAATATGATAATTAGAGTGAGTCCACAAGATGATTATTTAGCCAAAAATCAAACATTCCAATGTGGAAAAAGTTTTGAGAAGGAGAAGTATCTATTACGCTGTAAGATAGCTCATTGTACAGAGTGATTCGGCATTTCTTGGTGGTATTAGAAAAAGAGAAGGGAATGAGTGGACATGCACTGCCTATTATTTATAGAGAAAGAGTAAGGAGAAAGATGTACATCCAAGGATTGACTGCTTATATTTGCCTTAGTTCAAGTGTAACAGACAAATGTTCTTTAATTAGTAAACATGCACAAGTCATTAGGCTATTTTCAAAATTCAAATGTAATAGGCTTGGTCTTGGATACAAATTACCACCCCGATCAAGGATTCAATGTGCATTGATAAGATGAGATCCCTCATAAGACAAGGCCCTAATAATGAATATTACTGTGTATGTGCTAGAACTTGCCTCGGCTTGATATTTTCATGGCAGCCTTCACGTTGAGTCGTTAGAGATTCATTAAGTGAAAGATTATTCACACTCGTAAGAGCGGCACTAGACTTTCTTTTCCTGTTTTGGTTTGTTAACTGTTCAGGATTCTGCACAGTTTGTTATATATGCTGCATGATATGTGAAGAGAATGATTCACTCGTTGTGTCTTTTAAAGTGCCAGTCTTGCAATTAAAGAGGGTCTTCGTATTGATGTTTCCTTATATGTGAATTAAAGTCCGTATAAACGCTTTTAGTTCTGGGAGGTTTATTGTTTTAGAGCAAGGTTCACTCGTTGTGCATATATAAAGCAATTAAAGCTTTATGGTGTCTTCATATTGATATTCTCTTTGCTGTGAACTAATGCTTTAAGTTCTAGGAGGATTTTTTACTTTGCTAAAAGATAGGATTATTTTGCATAATTTATTGCCAAGCTTGAAGGAAATGTAGAAAATTTTGAGATACATAATTTTTTATGTTTTGGTATTACCACCTTTATTTTGATTGATTTTCAACATTTTCTTTACTTGCAGGACCTCCCGCGAACCTTTCCTGGTCATCCATGGTTGGACAGTCCTGAGGGTCATGCTGCCCTAAGGCGTGTCCTTGTTGCCTATTCTTTCCGCGATTCTGATGTTGGCTACTGCCAGGTAGATCTATTTTTCTTTGTGAGTAGATCATAATGTTTATTTCGGCCAAAGATATTATTTTATTAATCCTATCAACTTTATATTTTCTCCGTGCTGCCATACTTTACAGGGGAGGCCATGTAGTCATTTTCTCTCTCTCTCACACACACACACATCAATGTAACTGCCCTTTGTTTTAGATTATTTATCTGTCTATAAGCTAGAATAGGCCCGGCTTATAGGGTTACATATGTTATATGAAGTTAGACCATTTAGATCTCTTTTTCCTTGTTAACACTTTGTTTTATTCTAAAATATAATTTTTTATCCTTTTAGCTCTAATTTTCTTTTGAAGAAAGTATCCTTTTAGCTCTATTAAGCGTATACTTATATTTGATGTAAAACTTGATAAAGTCAATATATCTTTGTTTCTTTCTAACATGATTAAATTGCCATGCTAAGCGCACTAATCAGTTTAAGTAATGAAGCAGTAAGTAAAGTATCGTCCTACGAGGATTAACAAATCAACAGATGTGGTGATTACGTTATAATATTATTTGGGATGTAGAATAAAGTACAAGGATCGGCAACTAACGCAAAAGAAACTAACCAAAAAGAATTGGAGGCCAGAGCGAGAAATGCAATTCTTCAGAGGAAATCTATCTGAGACAATGTCGGGGAACTGATTTCAACTGCACCTTTTCAAGAAATAATAGGACCCCAAATTCCCTCTCAAGTGAGATTGCCTACTTGAGTATTTTTAAGTTGAGGTTTTGGTTAAGTTCTAGGCTTGTTCAGTTCGAGATGTATTAGACTCTACGAATCCTTTATGGTTGAGTCACGGTCACCCTATCAGTTTAGACTCTAACTGACCACAAATCTCCTAAAGTCCCTCTCAGTACTCTTGTTCAATCTGTTGTAGACATTGACATAATATTAATGGAAAATGGCCTGATATACCCCTCTACTTTGCTTTATTGTTCAATCATGTCCCCCGTTATACTTTTCGTTCAAATTTACCCCTGCCGTCCATCAAAGTTCTAAATTTGTCCCTATTTTAACGGTTGAGACAAGTGGCACATTCTAAAAGAATGAACCAATCCAACTCAGAAAATAACCCAACCCGATCCACTACCCAACCCACTCCCCAACTCGCTTCTCTCCAATTCACTCTTACTTTTCCCCCAGTTCTTCACATCAAGATCAAAACGTTACTAATTTCAGATCTCAAAATATCACTATTGAGCTCCTAATTTGAAAAGAGAACTGGATATTGGTAAAAATTATGTTCTAAAGAATGAGTCACATGATAAAGTTGAAATCTTGAAAATTCTCTTGAAACCTTTTGTGAATAAGTTAGCAGTAGCACCCATACCTTCTTCTGGGGACGAATCAATAATTATCAACTGTAAAGAATCAGCACAAATAAAGATTTTGGTGATAAAGTTAGAGTCACGAAGGCAAAACAGAGCAAGAATTCAGCACCAAAATCAGAGGAAATTACTAAATGGGTATGCTAGAATTGGCAAGCATAGGTGGTTGAGGTATTTTTCCGGTCAAGCGGTGGTGGCAGCTCCACCGGAACTGCCACCATTTGAGCACCACCTGACACCATATAAAGGGCCTTTGGCAAATAAAGTGTTGGAGAAATGAAAGAAATTTTTGGGTCGTTCTCTCTTCTGCTATTACACAAAATCAGTAACTATTTTCTTACAACAACATTAACCCAGTAGTAACTATTTTTCTTACAACAACATTAACCCAACAGTAACTATTTTCTTCTTTTAATTAACTATATATTGCTTCCATATTTTCTATGATTAGTGGATTCTAAAGTACTTGAATCAACAAATTGAGTTGTGTGGGTTACTTTTTGAGGAAAAAAGCGTAAAGAAAGAAGAGGAACAGATATGTTTCTCTGCACTTAAATTTGATGATCAAGATTTGATTTTTTTTTGGAATGTGTATTTGCTCGAGTATCATCATTTTGATATTTATCACTGAAAGGAGTCCAAGTTCTCATCTTCACTGAAGAGAAGTGAGTTGGTAACGAGTGTCAGCTAATGGGTTGAATTAAGGGGCGGGTTTTAAAATTGGGGATGAGTCTTTTGTTCAGAATGTGCCACGTGTCTCAGCCGTTAAAATAGGGGTAAATTTAAAACTTTGATGGACGGCAGGGGTAAATCTGAACAGAAAGTATAACGGAGGACAAGATTGAACAATAAAGTAAAGTAAAGGGGCATATCAGGCCCTTTTCCGTAATATTAATCAAAGCAAACTAACGCTCAGGGATGAATTTAAATGCTTATTTAACACAACTTCTCTGTTCGAATCTCGCTGGGGTAAACTCACAATTTAAACAAGTAAATAGCATCAAAATCAAAAAAGCATAATCTTTCTGGAAATGACTACAAAATATAAAATAAAACATCAAATCTAAATGTTCGATCCATCTACCCTTAAGAAAAGAATTCTACTTCATAATGTAGTTAAACAAAACTAAGAGAATATGAGAATTTATAGTTAATATCGAAAGAAAAGAATAAAGGAAAGATGAACATGGTTAAAGAAAGTTGGCTTGGTCGTCTTTTCTTCTTTCTTCTTTTCTTAGTGAACCCTATCCTTGGTTATCTCCTCAAAATTAAACTCTCTCTGCCTCTTAAAACCCTCTTTGCTCAACCTTCAAACATGCTGTTACTGAAAAAAATCTTCAAACATGCTGTTACTGAGTTTCAATCGAATAAGGAAATCTTTCTGTTCCTGAAAAAAATGTAGAAATCTGAAAACGCCTCTGGGCATCGCTGTGCTGACTTGCTGTGCTATCCACGACGCTGGCACAGCTGCGCTGAGTCACTGCCCGGGTTGTACTACTTTGCTGGTATACCATTGGTAAAATTCAGCATAGCTGTGCTGATTCACTGCCAATATTGTGCATATCCAAAATGTGCTCAATTTGCTTCTTTGGAATCTAGACTCAGTCAGGTTAAGTTAAGGTCCAACTCTTTCTGATTTATACAGTTTTGATTCTGAAGCTGAATCATAATATGACCTCTTTTGATAGCATGTTTTCCATAAATCATCATTCTCCTCATGTAATCTGCAAATGAAGCTATTCCGAGGAAACAGAGCTGATATTATTCCTGAACTTGTATATAAACAACAGCAAACCCCGTGAAATCCCACATGTGAGGTTTGGGGAGGGTAGTGCGTATGCTAACCTTACCCCTACCTTGAGAAAGTGGAGAAACTATTTTCGGTAGACCCTAAGCTCACAAAGATACAAAGGTAAAAAGGATAAAAGGCTGAGGAAAGGTAAAAAGGAGGGAACAATAACAAGCAGCAACACCAGGAAAGCAATCAGAAAATCAAAGCGAAAGAAACAAGTAATCTAAGAATAAGAAATACAAGAGTAGCACTAAGTAGTGCACTAAAACTACTGGTATGAACAAGGTAGATGCTCCGCTACATAACTACTACCCTCATTCTCGACCTCCACACCTTCCTATCAAGGGTCATGTCCTCGGTAAGTTGAAGCATCGCTGTGTCTTGCTTAATTTTCTCTCCCCAATACTTCTTTGGCCTATCCCTACCTCTCCTTAGGGCTTAGGCCCTCCCGGACCACAACCTCTCACACCTCCTTACTGGGGCATCTGTGCCTCTCCTCTTCACATGTCTGAACCATCTAAGTCTCGCTTCCCGCATCTTGTCCTCCACAGGGGTCACGCCCACCTTGTCCCAAATAACTTCATTCCTAATCTTATCTATACTGGTGTGCCTGCGTATCCATCTCAATATCTTCATTTCTACTACCTTCATCTTCTGGACACGGGAGTGCTTGGACATGGGAGTGCTTGGACATGGGAGTGCTTGACTGGCCAACACTCAGCGCCATACAACATAGTTGGTCTGACCACCGCTCTGTAGAACTTGAACATAAAGAGCAAGAATATTTATCTTATGCTACTATAGAAGTGAAACCAGTTGATGAACTATTACCACTGGCTTAAAATCAAATATTTTATGAATCACGCATGGTTGTATAGGTTTAAACTATTTAATCCAGTTTGTGCTTTTTGCAATATCCAGACAGATTGTTCTCTGCAGTTTGTCCATGTTGATAATTTAGGTGATGTTTGATTTTGTAATTGATTATTCTACATCAAATAGTAATATATTTAGTACAGTTGCTTTAGGTTCTAACCAAGTGGCATGCAGCATCCAACTCCTCACAATTTGAAGTATTTTGGACATAAAGTGGGCTTTGATTGTGTTTGACTTAGAGAAAAAGATGTGGGAACCTATATCCAACAAGTGTTCATTTTGCTTCACTAATAGTTGATATGTCGTTCAGGTCTAAATGGGTTGATTTTTTTTGCAGGGATTAAACTATGTTGCAGCATTATTATTGCTTGTAATGAAAACCGAAGAAGATGCTTTCTGGATGATTGCTGTCCTTTTAGAGAATGTATTAGTTAGTGACTGTTATACAAAGAACTTGTCTGGATGCCATGTCGAACAAAGAGTATTCAAGGATCTATTAACCAAAAAATGTCCCAGGTGCTTTTTATCTTTTCCCAGATGTTCGTCGTTAGCATGAATGTTGAATTTTTACGAGTTATGCTGTTTTCTGATACTGATGAGGGAAAGTACAGGATAGCCGCTCATTTGGATGCACTGGAGTTTGATGTTTCTCTTGTTTGCACTGAGTGGTTTCTCTGCCTTTTCGCGAAAAGCTTGCCTTCTGAGGTCGACAATCTTAGTCTCTCATTCTCTCTGTGTGGTGTCAGTTGCTACGAAATAGATCATGCGCTCTATTATCTCGTATTGGTTAATGATTCTTGCGTCTGCTATTTCATTACAGACAACCTTGCGGGTCTGGGATGTCCTTTTCAATGAAGGTGCAAATCTTCTATTCCATGTGGCATTGGCAATTTTTAAGGTAAATGATTCCTAATATTTGTGTTTCACATTTATGATAACTTTTTTCACTGTTGATTTTCTTGCCTCTCGATTTTCCATTAGCTTAGAACTGAATTTCGAATACTAAGAAAGTCCTCTAATATGCCAATGACTAGATGAATGAAGAAGAGTTGCTGACTGTGCATCATGTCGGAGATATAATTCATATCATCCAGAGAAGCACTCATCAACTTTTTGATCCTGATGACTTGTTGACGGTAACATATTCTCGCTAGACTCATGTTTCTATTTATGGTCATATCTTCAAGTACCTATTTAAAGGAATAAGCTGGGATGCTTTTTCCTGTGAAGTTTAGTGTCTGATTTCATATGCATAAGGATTTAACTTATGTATATTGACCGAAAAGAAATTTTGCACCATCAGTTCCATTTAACTAGATATAGTTATCTATTATTGTAGGTTAACTTAACCGGATGGTATGCAAAATCTATAGATTGTCCATGCGTAGAACTTAAACTCAATGCATAATGCTGAGGGCGACATATTCTTAGAATTTTGGAACAACTTTTTTTCAGGTTGCTTTTGATCAAATTGGCTTTATGACAACCACTACTATTTCAAGACAGAGGAAAAAGCAGGAACCGGCGGTCATGGCAGAGCTTGACCAGAGACTAAAGCGATTAAATTCTATAAATACGGGCGAGGAACAATAGTTTATGAGCGAAACTTAGTAATTGTAGTATATATATATTTATACAAATGTATCTCTATCAGGGCATGCTGCCCTTTTAGGAAATCAAACTTTTGCTCATAAAGCAATGAGCTAGACAGCAGCTTGGAGAGTCTTGTGGTTTATTTGAGTTGTATGTATGTAGATCTTCAAAGGTGTAAATTTTGAACTGTTTTATTCTAGTTCTTCATTTTTGCTCCTTACTGTTACCTATTTCTGTTTTGTGTACTTCAAGAAAGAAATCATGGTAGAGTGTGCTGGTAAAAGAATTTTTTGTTTTTCTTTTGGCTCTTTGACCGGAAACAGCCTCTCTACTCCTCCGGAGTAGGTGTAAGGTCTGCGTTCACACAGCCCTCCCCAAACCCTACTTGTGGGATTTCACTGGGCTGTTGTTGTTGTTCTTTTGGCTCTTTGAGAAAGATCACGGGTAAGTTCCAAGTGGTCGTATTGAGCACGTATAGGTCCCAAGTGGTAGTGGTGAGCACGAGTAGGTAGTTCCAAGGTTCCGAATGACCGTTTGAGCACGGGTTGGTTCCAAGTGTCGTGCTAAACACGAGAAGGTTACAAGTAGTTGCGCAAAGCATGGGTAGGTTCCAAGTAGCCATACTAAGCACGGGTAAGTTCTTAACACCCAAAAGATATTTACAATTAATCTTTCTTAAAAGTTAGTTTTACTATCAGAACTTCAAAAATTGTACAAGAATTGAACCTACCTGACTTCTTAAATTAACATTTAAAGTGTTATAAATGATATCATACGATATAATTTGGAAATGCTGCTATCCACCTCACTGAAATGGTCCCTTGCAAGATAAAAAGATCTGAGACTCCCTCAAGAGCAAAATATTGTTGTATAATCACCCCCGCTGGGAACACAAAAATAGTTTAAAGCACAGTGAAAGATAGAAAACAAGAGCGGTTTAGGATAATCCAGGGTTTGGAGCCAATACAATATATTTCTACCATTTTACAAGAATCTATCATGATGACAAAGACAAGCTACACAACACACTTAATTTAACCAAAATTCTCAAGATAGTAACTACTACAGTTGATGGCCAGAAAACAAATGTATGCTATTCTAGGTGTTCTTTTTGCTATCGGAATGTGATACATTTTGGTCAACTGATTGCAATTGGCTTCGAAGATTCTGATTTTCTTCCACCAACCGATCATATTTGAGCAGAAGTTTTTCAGATTGACCCTTGAGAGAATCTGAATTAGCCTTCTGAGAATTTACCTCCTTTTCTTTTGCCTCGTTTTCGGATTCCAGCTGCATTACCTTGTTCCTCAAGGAGGAGATTTCATCCTTTAGGTTACTGGCTTCACCATTCTTGCCATTATCCGATGCGCGATCCTGCTTCTTTACAGCTTCCATGGTCTTCCTAAGTAAGCGAAGCTCTCTTATGTAATGGTGTAGCCTGTCTACCATCAGTCCAAGGAATAGACAAAATCCTGCAAAAATTTGAAAGCATTTGAACCCTGTTATGCAGAAACTTGCTTCAAACAGATAGGCTAAACCATGTAGTCTGAGTTTCACCAGCCAAATATTCTTATGCAGGTAAATCAGATACAAAAGGGAGTGTGTTATCACATCATATGCTGAATAACATAACATATTTCACCTCTGGAACCTTTAAGGATCTTAAATAAAGCAAGCAACTTGTATCAGTCAACATTAAGAATAGAACTCCCTCCAACTTGTATCCAAGTCTCTCTAATATCATATTTTAACAGTATTAGGCGGCAAAAACAGTGCATGTGCCCCAATTTTTCACTTTTTTAACACTGTAAAACACAAAATTTTCATTGTAACTCAGCCACAATCAAGTCCAAGTGCCAAACAGCAAAATTTAGAAGGCGGGGTTGGGGGGGGGGGGGGTACATAGTACCACCAGTGTGGAACAAAAGTTTAAACTCTAGCCAGTTGGCACTCTTTGAACCATATACTCTCTTCTGATTTCTACTATCACATGCCATGGTAGTGCAAAAGATGAACTAAATATCTTTCTGACAGTTTGTCACACCCAGGGGCTGATATGGAGGGTAACTTATGGATTCATTGGAACCTAATAGCCTTTGCTCGGACCCTATATATGTGTTGAGAAATCCACCAAATAAATAAAAATAATAAAGTTCGAACCCAGTAAATCAAATGGGATGTGATAGAATCCCGAACTTGAACCCATAATGTTCAAATACGGAATTCGCCTCTGATCACACCTTGTTTGAAGAAGTGCTTGCAACTTGCAAGGCAGCTTCAGAGCACCACCAACTTCTTACGCTGTGAAAGAACTTCTAAATCAAAATCGCAATAGTTCTTCAATTGAATGCTTAGCCTTCAGGCATAACTCTGATCCACCAAACTAGTGTCCTAATGAAACTCTTTTTAACCCCTTCCCCCATGAATTATCCCAATAACACTCTTTAAGAGATGGTTCTTCTCCTTAAGGTCCATCTTCGCCAGTCAAACAATCTCTATGTGCCAAGGAGACGCACATTCAAGCAACTTTACACATTCCTTTGACAAGTTTGAAATTGAATAACTGTTTATAAGACATTCAAATCTAGATATAAGCTTTTCTTTAAGAATGCAATTCCAACCAGGGCGAATCTGGCATTCTAATAACGGGTGTAAATTATTTATGCACCCACTTACTATTCCGTGGCTGATGCGGACTCGGGGATGTTGAATCTTCCCAAAGAAAGAGAGCGCTCTCTCCCTCCCTCCCTCACTCCCTCCCTCCCTCACACACACTCACACACACACACACACATACACGGAACGATGCTTGAAGGAGGTAACTATTAAGACTCAAACTCTGAAGAAAAACAAAAGAAGAACAACAATTTTAGAGATGCTATCGCATCCCCACTAGATGTAAATGCATCTAAAGCATTTCATAGCCATCAGGAAGCGCAGCCTTGAAATGCTAACGCAACCAGTGCAGTTATGGTAATCTTTTCAAGCAACACTGAACAGTTGAGAGGAGAGGTGAATGCATCACTCTAAGATGTGTTCGTCTGGTCAATCTAGAAACCTCCCTGGATGTTACAAATCTACTTTGTGCGTATGCACCAGGAATCATCGCAAATGCATCCCCTCTTCTTTTGCTGATCACAGCCTAAATCCTAGTTTGTTGTTTTAAGCTTAATTTTTCGAAGTCCAATGCCTTACATTATTATCCTAATAGGTGTAGGTCATAGCACTGCTATAAATAGATAGATCTCATCTTCATCCCAATAAATAGATAGATCTCATTGCAATTAGCAAAAATACTTTGATGAACAAAACATTGGCGCAGGTGTTAGCTTGAAGAAGACCCTCTATTGAGGTATTGAGCATCGTCCCCTCCCTTCTTTCTCTGCCCACTTCCTTCATTCTCTACTACTTCGAATCTTACTTGGATCACTTTGAAGTATGATTACTTGCATGAGTTTCCCCTTCATCTTTCTTCTGGGCTATAGTCGAGTCTAAGCATGAATCTTCGTTAATTGGATCGGTTACTTGCTTCTATTAATTCGGTATTGAATTCTTACTTGGGTTCTCCGTCTTCTTCTCGAAAAATATTCTATTGAATTCTTCTTGGATACTGATTACTCAATTGATAATAGCAAGGATTCAAGTCCCTAAAAAATTTTGGTTTGTATCCTACACATTGGATCATCAATACCACATATCCTTTGTTTTCATTTTTGTTGCTTGCTTTTACTCCACCCAGTCTACGTCAGCGGCAGCGAGCGAAATTCATAAGAAATATACACTTCTTTAAAAATTGCTCAACTACATATACAGTTCAAGTCGAAGCCAGTGTGCTATGACACCTACTGCTTAAAAACTAAATCCGTCCTTGAATTTTGAACCCTTTTGTACTTGAACTAAACTGGAACTTGAGAACTAGTAACCAAGGAATTTTGCTTAAACATGCCCGAATATCGAATTAACTACTCTCTGTCCGTTTTATGTGTTACACTCCATTTTCAGTGTCTCTTCTAAAAGAACTGACACCTCTCTATATATAAAAATAATTTAACTTTAAACTTTTTCATTTCCCTATAAGATACTTATAGCACACGGATGAGATATTTATAGGACACGGATGAGATATTTATTATAGAACACAAGTTTCAAAAGTGAAACTTGGTAAAGTTGCTGCGATGTGACCAGGAGGTCACGAGTTCGAGCCGGCCTCTCGCAGAAATGCGAGATAAGCTTGGGCCGAACCCCGCAAATAGCGGGAGCTTAGTGCACCGCGCTGCTCATAAGTTTCAAAAGTCTTTCTTCCTTCCCCAGTCCAATCAAACACCATCACATAAAATGGGACAAATGGGACAAAGGAAGTAAATCATAGCATCACACTAAATACTACTAACTTGTTCATTTTGCTCCAAAAATAACCATAAAAAGGAAATTCTACCCCCACAAAAAGAGGGTTGAAAAAAAGGCAAAAATAAACACACCCATGAATTAATCATAAAAGGAATTCCACAAACAACCAAAAAACCCTCAATAATTTGCAAAAAAAGAAACATACCCATAAGAGCAGCTTGGAGAATTTGATGAGCAAGAAGGATTTGATCAGTGGGATTAACAGCATCAGTAGGGCGAGACTGCAACTCCCTAATAGAGTAAACAGTGTAAATCATGATCACAAGAACGGTGGCAGCTACAGATTTAACAATCAACGGTCCACGCCCTCGTTTGACTCGGTCAAGAGTCATGATTATCAGTTTCCTCAAAGGGGTTTTGAAGAGAAATAACAAAATTAGTGACATTTCTAAGAATACCACCATAAACAGAAGCTGTACTTGTGCTAACATTTTTTTGATATTAGTACCAAAATAACTGCTCTTTTTGTAGGGAACTGAAATTCAGCAAAGTTTCCTCACTCTTTTTTGGGTAAGGAGAGTTGGACAGAGAAATTTGCTATTTGTGGAAAGTGCAGAAAAAGGGATTGCTTTTTGAGAAGAAGGTGGCTTTATTGTGGAAGAGTGGAGAGGTGGACTTGTTTTAAATGATACACTTGTTTTTCTGTGTCACGCGGCTTACGCCACCAAAAACTAGCGTCGGCAAGTTTTTTACCTTTAAATATACGAATATTTTTTCTCGAAGTAACCTGTTGATTTTTATTTTTCTGTTTCCCACTGCTTTGGGCTCTAAAGGCTCTGCGTCCACCACAATTGAAATAAGATTTGGTACATATTATTTTTTTCGAACCTCACTATATGAGATTATATGGAGCATTTGTATCTATACTCATTTTTTGTGTTACGTTTCAACTTTTGCCCGCTTTGCAAAAACAATTACAAGCGTACCCGCTTTTTCGGATAACTTCAGCATACGGGGCTGAAGTAGCAAAGGCAATCACGCAAAACCTCAGCATTCTAGTAGCCGGGCCTGAAGTTCAGCTCTAGAGCTGAAGTTTTTGTTTTGTAACTGGCGAACTTCAGCTCTAGAGCTGAAGTTTTTGTTTTTGTAACTGACGAACTTCAGCTCTAGAGCTGAATTTTTTGTTTTTGTAACTGGCGAACTTCAGCTCTGAAGTTTTTGTTTTGTAACTGGGGAACTTCAGCTCTAGTTTTGTTTTTGTAACTGGCGAGTTTTTGTTTTGTAACTGGCGAAGTTTTTGTTTTGTAACTGGGAACTTCAGATTTTTGTCTTTGTAACTGGGAAACTTCAGCTCTAGAGCTGAAGCTTTTGTTCTATATTTGATTAACTTCAGCGGCTTATTAGTCTCTGCAGCCTTGCTCTTCTCAACCTTGGATTCATTACCTCCTTTTGATCGTTTGGAACGACGCAAAGGAGTGGAGAAGTAGTCAATTTTGTTATGTCTTTTCTTCTCTGTTTGTGGTTTACCAGTGATATTTCGAAGTTCTGCTATGGTTTTTGAAAGTCCAACACTGGCTAATCGAGCCTGTAATCAAATAAAATCAGCTATAGGAATTTAAAATTGACAAAAAAGAGATATACTCAAAATGGAGAGAAGTAGAATCATTCAAAAGCAACCCAAGTGGGAGACAGTGAAATTTCAAAGAACTTTTATTGTCTCTTGATTTGGGATTTTAATGTTATAATAATCCAAGTGGAAGTCCTCAGTATATTTGCTTTAGCTTCATTAATCAAAGAGAGCAATATTGAAGTCATCGTTGTAGAAGAAGAAAGAAGAAAATGAAGGAGGAAAAGGAGGAGGAGAAAGGGGGCTGAAGTTGTTTTAAAAGTGTGTACAAGTTAAAACTTTAAAAAAAATGAGTATAGGTTAAATGACGTGCAATTTTTACGATTATATTGAGTATGTTGTTAATGTTTGGTTATTGTACTGTTTTGGGCTCTAAGAGCTCGTTTGGCTTAGCTGATTTAGAGTAGCTGATAAGCATTAGGTGCTGAAAAGCAATTTTAAGTGCTGAAGCTGATTTAAAAAATAAGCAGTTACGTGTTTGGATAAAAGTGCTGAAATTAATACTATGCAGCTAAAGAACTAGGTATACGAAGAGTTTTGTTTTAAAAAGAAGTATTTTAGGGATAGAATAGTAAATATTTTGGTCAAATTTAAAGTGCTTATAAGCTGAAATTTGATAAGTTGGAGGAGACCAACTTATGGCTTTTGGCTTATTTTTGGCTTATAAGCACTTTTAATTTTACCAAACGCATAGATAAGCCAAAAAGTGCTTACAAACCAGTTTGACCTGCTTAGCCAAACACCCTCTAAATCAAATTCGTATTTAAAAGTCTTTGTTTGAGGTAAAGTGCACTCTTTACAAAAGAGACTCCGTTCCCAAGGCTCGATTTTGAAATATTTGGTTAAAGATAGAGGATTATTTACTATATAATCATAACCTTTAATAGTAAGCAGGGGTAGAGGTAGAAGTTTAGATACGAACTCAATCGAATTCAGTAACTTTTGCAATACATTAAATATGTATACATATTAAATTTAAAATATAATTATTAGCACTTGAAGGCATAATTCTAAAATACAATAGTCATAAACTTAAAATCCTAACCGTCTTTAGTGGTAAAGCAGTAACCTGTTGAGTTTTGCTCCCTTGTTCTAAAAGGAACATGTTTTTGACTATTTGAAATAAAAATGATATAACTAGTATAGTTACATAACATTAAGTTTTAAAATGTTTCGAAAAACTATAATCAAATACTAAATACTATTTGAGACTCCAAGTGGTAATAGTACACATATAAAGTGTAACGAAAAATTAGTGTAATAGTATACTCTTAATGGTTTTAGAATATGCAAAAAGCTTACTATGAGAAGAAGTGTCCTAGATACATCACCATTGCCTTTTTTTCTAATTACACAATGGAAATGTTGGCAAGAAATGGATAAGAATGGACGAAAATAGGAATCGAATTCACACATTTATTATTGAAGAGAGGAGTAGCACGTGACTGGCACGTGAGTTAGTAGGATAAGTTGGGAAGTTAGTTATAACTAATTATGGGATTGGGTGTTAGAGAATTAACGAAAGCAGTAACATTAGTTAGCTTGGCTGGTAGTTGTAGTGTATATATACTAGCCACGTGTCATTGTATTTAGTATGATTTGAGAAAATAATTTCAGCTCAATTTTCTCTCCAATGGAGCCTCTGTTCTGGAACCTTCTGGTTCATTTCTCTTCTCTCATTTCAATCGAGCTAATCTCAGATCTTCATCATGGTATCAAAGCACGGGAGCTAGATACATGCTCGCTGTGATTGTTCTCCTCTATTTTTTGCGGAGTTATTTTGTTGCTGATTGTTCGAGCTTTTCTCGATCAATTAACCTAGGGTTTGTTTTTCGATTTGCAATTAGCGAGTCTGTAATTCGTTGAAACAAAGACTTAACTCAACTGAATATGCCAGCTATGCCAATTGGAGAAGAAACTTCAACTAGAACGAGCACAGGAACGGCCATAGATCATCATCATCCCCTGTATCTACAGCCTTGCGACACTCTAGGTAGCTTCTTGATTTCTATTCAACTGACTGGGACTGAAAATTATGCATTGTGGAGTAGATCTGTGAAAACAGGTCTGATTGGTAAGAGTAAACTAGGTTTTGTTGATGGCCGGTGTACTAAGGACAAATTTGATCTATTACTTTGGGAGAAATGTAATGCGATAGTTTTGTCATGGATTATGAATGTTGTGAGCAAGGAATTACTCAGTGAAATTGTGTATAGGTCTAGTGCTCATAAGGTCTGGACAGATTTGAAGGATAAGTATGATAAAGTCTATGGATCTCGCATCTTCTTTTTGCACAAAGAAATAGCTACTTTATCGCAGGGGATTTCTTTAGTGTCTGCATATTTCTCTAAGTTGACAGACTTTTGGGAGGAATATGATGCCTTGATGCCTTGCCCTGAGTGTGATTGCCCAGAATCTAAGAACTATTTCAAACATTTTGAGTACTAGAGGTTGTTGCAGTTCCTAATGGGGCTGAATGAGACATATGGCCAACCTAGAGGCCAGATTTTGATGATGAGTCTTGTACCTACGGTCAACAAAGCTTATTCTATGATTGTCTCTGACGAAAGCCAAAGAGCTTTAGGGAAGTTTTCCCAGGCTGTGGACATAGCAGATGGAACAGCATTGTTCACCAACAAAGGAGTGAACTCAGGAAATAACTACAAGCCCGGGAGATGAAATATGTTATGTGACTACTGCAACTATAAAGGACACACAAGGGACACCTGCTTCAAACTATATGGTACCCAGCTGACTTCAAAATGAGGAAGAAAGCAACAGGTTTTCCTCAAAGACCTATGCTTAATGCTACCACACAAGAGGGACAACCGTCAATGACAAAGCAGATGGCCAATGTAGTGTCACAAGAAGGGCAACAGATAATGAACACACCTACTGCCAATTTAGCACAGGGAATACCAATCATGTTCACTCAGGAGCAGTATGATCAAATCTTAAAGTTGATTAATAAGGACACAGGTGATAACACAAAAGGCTTTGCAGGTACAACAAAGACTTATGTCACAAATGAAACAGTTAAAAATGAGAATTGATAGTAGACTGTGGTGCAACCAATCATATGGTTCACACCAGAGAACTGCTTGACAAGATAAACACAGGTAGTTTAGGTAATGCACCAAAGGTATACCTGCCTGATGGGACCTCACTTGAAATTGAATACACTAGAGAGAGTAGAATTGGTGAAAGTAGTGTTATTAAGAATGTTCGGTATATTCCAAACTTCAAATTTAACTTACTGTCTTTGTCCAAGCTTACATGGGACTTAAAATGCTTCATATCATTTTATCATGATTTTTGGATAATGCAGGACCTTCATAGTGGGAAGGTGAAGGGAATTGGTAAGGAGCTAGAGGGTCTGTACAACTTGCAGCATCAGAAACTTGAAGCTAGGGCTGCAGCTGTACACCGTCAGGATCATTCTATGCAAGAGGAGGATTTGAAAGTATGGCATGGAAGACTTGGGCATGCTCTAGATAGAGTAGTGAAATAGATTCCAAACATGGCGTTCAAAGCTAGTAGTGATAGAATAAAGGAATACACAATCTGTCCTTTGGCTAGACAAGGAAGATTGCCTTTCCCTAAAAGTGCAAACAGATCAAGTAAACCTTTTCAGTTGATACATGTAGATGTCTAGGGTCCATATAGAGTTCAAACTCATAGTGAACTTAGTTTTTTTCTTACTATAGTAGATGACTATAGTAGAATGACATGGATTTACTTGCTGAGGCTCAAGAGTGATGTGGTTGTATGTTTGAGATAGTTTTTAGCCTTAATAAAGACTCAATTTGATGTGACTTTGATAATATTGAGAAGTGATAATGGATCTGAATTTTTTAACCCTGAATGCAATAGTTCGTTTCAGTCTTATGGAATGGTCCACCAAAGTTCTTGTGTCCACACCCCACAACAAAATGGGGTGGTGGAAAGAAAGCAAAGTCACGTATTGGAAGTGGCTAGAGCCATCAGATTGCAAAGATATTTACCTCTCAAGTTTTGGGGAGAATGTATACAAGTAGTTGTTTATGTGATAAACAGACTTCCTCTATCAGTGTTATTAGAAAAGTCATCCTTTGAGGTGTTGTATGGGAGAGCACCATCACTACAGCATATGAGAACCATAGGTTGTTTATGTTTTTCTAAGACTATAGGAGAATGAGATAAGTTTGCATCCAGATCAATTGGGGCTGTGTTGATGGGATACTCATCATCCCAGAAGGGTTACAAGTTGAATAACATTTTAACTAACTCTTTCTTTGTCAGCATGGATGCCAAGTTTATGGAACATATCTTCCCATTCCAGTTACTTAAGGAAGGAAAGTTACAGCTCTTACCTAATGGTGTGCTAGATTCACCAGCCATTGCTGATGCAGTGCCACCTCACAGTGTACATGTCCCAGAACCAGCAAGATCACCAGATGGTGAAACATCTTCTCCAGTAGCATCACCTGTTGCAGGTGATCATGCTGCTGATACACAACCTTCACCACCACATTCCCTACTCTTTAAGGACACACAGACTCAGCAACTAATCCCTTTAGAACAAGATACACTCAATCCTAAAGATAGCCATCTTAGGAAATCAGCTAGGACTATCAAAGAGCCTGTGTGAATGCAGGATTATGTCTGCAATGGTTTATCAACAGAATCAGTTAACAAGCAGCTCTGCAAGTATCCTATGCAAAACTATTTGAGTCATGCAGGTGTATCAGCTAAATACAAGTCTTATTTGTCCAAGATTACCAGCACTAGGGAGCCTATGAACTATGAGGAAGCTGCATCAGACCCCAAATGGGTCGATGCTATGACTCAAGAACTGAATGCACTCAAGGAAAATAAGACTTGGACCTTGGTAAACTTGCTAGATGTAAGTGGGTATTCAAGATAAAGTATAAGGCCAATGAGGAGATTGAAAGATACAAGGCACTACTAATAGCCAAACGGTACAATCAAATAGAAAGGCTAGATTACCAGGAAATATTCTTTCATGAAGTCAAGATGGGGACAGTGAGGGTAGTTCTAGCCTTGGCAGCAACAAACAACTGGAACTTGCATCAGATGAAAGTTTATAATGCATTTGCAAGGAGACCTCACTAAAGGGGTCTATATGTGTTTACCACAGGGATTTCCCAGCCAGGCGGAGAAAGTATGCAGGCTGCATAAATTCCTGTACGGTCTAAAACAAGCTTCAAGACAATTAAATCTAAAACTAACTGAAGCACTACTCAGCTCAGGTTTTGTGTAGAGTCATTTTGATTACACTTTGTTCACAAAGAAGCAAGGGACAAAGCTAGTAATCATCTTAGTGTATGTAGATTATCTTCTCATAAATGGGAATGATCAGGGATTGATCTCTTAGGCAAAAGCCATACTGCAGTGCAATTTCAAAATCAAATACTTGAGAGAATTGAAGTTTTTCCTTGGGATTGAGATAGCAAGGTCCAAAGAAGAAATACTGATGAATCAAAGGAAGTTTGCAATGGAATTGATTGTTGAACTTGGATTTTCAGGGTCAAAGCCAGTGACCACACCAATGGAATGCAATCAGAGATTTACTATTGTGGAGTATGATCAGCATATGAACTGGAAAGAAGATGATAAATTGGTAGACTCAGGACCATATCAAAGGTTAGTTGGGAAGCTATTGTATCTCACCATGACTAGACCAGACATATGTTATGTAGTTCATGTACTAGGTCATTCATGCCTTGTCCAAAGAAATATCAGATGGAAGCAGCAGTCAGGGTTGTTAGATATATCAAAGGTGCTCCAAGATTGGGCTTGTTAATGATCTCTAAACAATCCACAAAGCTTACAGCCTTTTGTGATGCTGATTGGGCATCATGTCCAATCTCTAGGAGATCGATAACAGGATATGTGATGAAATTGGGAAACTCTATAGTGTCATGGAAATCCAAGAAGCAATGCACAATCTCAAGAAGCTCAGCAGAGGCAGAATACAGAAGCATGGCAGCAAGAGTTGCAGAAATCTTATGGCTAACAGGACTTTGTAAAGAACTAGGTGCAGAAGTTGAACTGCCACTGAAGCTACATTGTGATAGCAAAGCAGCAATTCAAATTGCTGCAAATCCCATATTTCATGAGCGTACCAAGCACATAGAAATAAACCTACACTTCATCAGAGAAATGATTCAACAAGGGATTGTCAGAACCAAGTATGTGATGTCTAAGGATCAAGAAGCAGATTTGTTCACAAAGGCACTGGGGAGATCACAACATGAGTACTTGATGAGCAAGCTAGGCGTGCTCAATCTATTTGCACCACTTAGCTTGAGAGGGAGTATTGAAGAGAGGAGTAACACGTGACTGGTACGTGAGTCAGTAGGATTAGTGAGGAATTTAGTTATAACTAATTATGGGATTGGGTGTTAGAGAATTAACGGAAGTAGTAGAATTAGTTAGTTTAGCTGGTAGTTGTAGTGTATATATACTAGCCATATGTCATTGTATCATTATGACTTGAGAAAATAATTTTAGCTCAATTTGCTCTCCAATGGAGCCTCTGCTCTAGAACCTGGTTCATTTCTCTTCTCTCATTTCAATTGATCTAATCTCATATCTTCATCACATATTGCGTGAGCAATTCTCATTGATAAGAACAAATTATATGATTTGGTGGTTTTTTCACACTGTTAAGGTTGTAGTAAATTTTCTATCGTTTTCTTCTTATTTATTTAACTATTTATATTCTAAGAAAGCTATACTCACTGTAGTCTAGCCTAATTAGTAAAATATTAAATGATGTTTCTCGATTTTATGAGGTGGGAATTGAATCTTTTGTTCAATTGGTCAAATGTTGAAAAGGTGCTAAATGAGGAAAACTACCTAATCCAATGGTGCAAGTTGCCAAAAAAAGAAACACTTGTTTGATTGGTGTGTAATCATGTCTATCTTATTCTTGTGCAGGAAACGTTTTTAGAGTAAAAAAGCATCAAATTTGCAGAGAGGGTAGACAAATTTCCATCTTAACTTAAGAATGTGCTCCTTTTGGTTCTGAGGATACCATTTTTCTTTTCATTTTCTATTTGGTGTCCGGTATTTATATTGAAATTTGATTAATTCGAATTTATATCACTTAAAGCTCATCAAAAGTAGAAGCGCTCCTTAATAAGATTTATTTAATTCTCAAGGCTCGAAGCCGAAACTTTTTAATTAATGATGGAGGAATCCAATCAAGAGCACCACAACAGTTGGGTTTGTTTAGCCGTCGCATGGGGATTAAAATTATAAGATTATATTTATCTCATGTTTGATTATGAGTATTAGCTAATATCGGTATAAGTTTAATATCAAATATTTTGATATTAACTATTATCTCTCATTTGATACTGGATAATAATGTCATGATTATAATCCTGAAATTATTAATTTATCAATGTTCTAGATTGGAACCAAATGACCCCTAATATACCCTCACCATTGAAATAACCTTTTGATAATTGGTTTCGCAATCACTTTCCATCACCACAAATTTCAATAACTGACTAGGTTACTTCCATATTAATATGGAAGAAGCTAGCGAAAGCCAATATTTTAAAAAATGGTATCTGAATCTAATTTTTGTCCAACTACTTTAATCCCATTTTGCAACATTGTTGAGTTGGCAATATGTAAATGTGTGTATATCTTATAGGATAAGAACGTAACGACCCGACCGGTCGTTTTGAGCTCTAGCGCATCCTTCAGCGGTTTGAGGCCTTGAGTAGCTTCACTTCAGGTATTATGACTTTTACGTGTGATCGGAATTCAATTTCGAGAAGTTCGGAGTTGATTTGAAAAGAAAATTCTAAATTCGGAAGCTTTAGGTTGGAAGAGTTGACTAGGGTTTGAATTTTGAGTAAACGACCTCGAAATTGGGATTTGAAGGTTCCAATAGGTTTGTATGATGATTTCGGACTTGGGCGTGTGTTCGGGTTAAGTATCGGGTGGTCTGGGAGCATTTCGACGCTTATTACGAAAAGTAGGCATTTTTGAAAGTTTTAGAATTTCATAAGTTTGGTTTAAAGTGAATTTTGATTTATCGATGTCCGTTTGAGGTTTCGAGCCTTGGAATAGGTTAGTGTCATGATTTGTGACTTGTACGTAAAGTTTGATGTCATTCCGGATTGTTTTGATATGATTCGGACGCATTCGTCGAAGTTTGGAAATTGAAAGTTTAAAGAAGGATTTCGATCATCAATTCATAGTTTTGATAATTTTTGGTGTGATTTGGGGCCTCGAGCAGGTTCGTTTCATGTTTTGGGACTGGTTGGTGTGATTGGACGGGGTCCCGGGGGCCTCGGGTGTGTTTCGGGGTAGTTTCGGACCATGTTTGGCTGAGTTGCTGCTGCTGATATCTGGTGTCTGGTTTTGTTCTTCGCAAACGCGAAGTGACACACGCATTCGCGAAGAAGGATCTGCTGGCTGCTGATTTTTGTGCTTCGCATTCGTGACTGGGGCCTCGCATTCATGTAAGGCTACGCGTTCATGATTAGGGCATCGCGTTCGCAAAGGGGAAACCGGGGCCTGAGAGATTTTTAGCCTTCGCGTTCGCGAAGGTTTTCCTGGTAAAGCATCGCGTTCGCGAGATTTGGCTCGCATTGGCGAAGGGCAGTTTTGGAGCTAGAGCTGGTACTGCTTCGCGAACGTGAAGGACTTGCCGCATTCGCGAAGAAGGTCGGACTGGGCAGTGCGGTTTAAGAAAATGGGGGTTTGGCTCATTTCCACTTTATTTTTTCCATGGGAGCCAAATTTGGAGTGATTTTGGAGCACCATTTTCATCGTCAATCATGAGGTAAGTGATTTCTACAAGTTTTGAGTTAAATATACGAAGGAAATTTGTGAAAAATATGAGATTTTAATAGAAAACCTAGATATTGGTATTTTTGGAATTCGACCACGAAATTGGACATGAAATTAGGAATAAATCATAAATTTGAGTTTGTAGTGTTATGGGTAATGTTTATCTTCGAAATTCTTGGAATTCGGGCACGTGGTCCCGAGGGTTGGCTTTGTTGGCTTTTTGAGTTAATTATGATGTTGGAGTATCTTTTTATTGGCTTTCGTGATTGTTTGACTAGTTTCAGAGCGTTGGCTTTGAATTGAGGAGTTAAAGAGGCATTGGAGCTGGTTATGGAACTTCGGAGTGAGGTAAGTCTCATGTCTAAACTTGTGAGGCCGAAACTACCCCCTAGGTGATGTAATTATTATGTTCTACTTGTTGTGGGTGCTACATACGCACGAGGTGACGAGAGTCCGTACGTGGCTAAAACATATTTATGTTCGGGTAGACTTAGGACTTTCGCGTGTAATATTTGAATTATTTGAACTCATCATTCCGGCTTAATTAATTGAAATTATAATTGAACTTGATTTAGAAACTACATATATATTAGGCCGAGCCTTATCACCTTGAGTTGTTGGCAAGTTATTTGAGAATCGGTAAAGGTTGTACTCACTTTGTATACATATACTGTATCGTAAGCACATGCCTCGTAATTTGAAAATTTCTTTCCTTTCTAGTTGAGCGGGCCGAACGCCTCGGCAAGATCATGAACCACACTCTTATGGGAGTGGGCCATTCGCCTTGGCAGTATAATAGATGCATCTATGGTTCGTGTTGCTCGACCCTCGGTAGTGTACACGTCATGATGGGACGGGCCGTTCGCCTCGGCAGTATCATATTCCTTCTGGGATCGGGCCGTACGCCCTCGGCGTAATCGTGCGTTATATCGCTACCAGTCAGAATGTTCATGAGATTATCTTTCCACTGATGCCCGACACTTTATATGGTAGTTCCTTATCCGTTTGATATAAGCACTTGATATTTCTGAGCCGTTTAGATAGAATACGAGATTGAGAAACTGATATCGTTAAAAGAAACTTTGGAAGATTGCTTTAGTTACAGATTTACCTCACTACTACTGTTGTGCTTCTTATCAGTTTATCATTTACCATATTGATTTATTTGACCACTAGTAAGTGTCGATGTTGACCCCTCGTCACTACTTCTCTGGGGTTAGGCTATATACTTACTGGGTACGTGTTGATTTACGTACTCATGCTGCACTTCTGCACTAAATGTGCAGGATCTGACAGGTTCATTTGGTGATCATCTTGGCACGTAGGTGCAGCTGCTGAGGAGACTATATGTGAGCTACATTCCAAGATACGCATCGCAGTCCACAAAGTCTCCATCATCTTTTTATCTTATCATGTCTCATTTACATTCTAGACAGATGTTGTTTTATTATTGTACTCCTTAGTAAACACTCATGCACTTGTGAGACCGAATTTTGGGATATACTAGTTGATGCTTACGGTTCTGTATCGCGTTTCATTTCTCTTATAAACTATAAATTTTGTACGTTCCCGTGGATTTAAAAGTGTAAATTTCCTTCCTTAAAATTTATGATTTCTAAAGTAATAAAATGAGTGATTAAATCGACCAGTCACCGTTGGCTTGCCCGATGGCGGCATTAGGCGCCATCACGATCTATAGTGGATTTTGGATCGTGATAGCTTGGTATCAGAGCTCTAGGTTCACTTGGGTCTCACGAGTCATGAGCAAGTCTAGCAGAGTCTTGCGGACCGGTACAGAGACGTTTGTAATTATCTTCGAGATGCTACAACGCTGTTACGAGCACTTCCCTTCTTGATTCCTCATCGTGTGATTTGATTCCTTTGAGGCTTATGCCTTTATTTCCTTCCTACTCAATCTTATGCAACGTGAAGCGCTTGTTATCAATTGGGCATCGGGGAGTTGTAGTGCTACTGCAGACGTGGTGCAGGATATTTTTCCCTGCATATTCGGGCAAGCTATTATCGTCGCCATGTGGCAGGATATTCTGTCATTTCAGCTTAGTATCTGTATTTCCTATGGTTTTGAGGCTTCTGCACAAATTGCTATGATGTTCATATGTTGTTATCGCATAGTGTTGGTGTAATGGTAGGGTGCTTGTCTATGCGTTGAGGCAGTGAATGACTCGAACAGAGGATCTCTAAGTGCGTGGTTTAGAGGTTCGGCATTTAATTCCAGCTGAGGAAAGGCAATCGGACTACGGATGTTCAGGCTTTGGTTGATGGAGTAACGGGACTTGATATTTTTGAGCGTGGTGGAATTCTCATTTGTCATGTGGTGTCTTCGTCCTTTTTTGAACGCATTAAGGCTCGCCGTTGTTTATGGTTTTCTTGATTTTCCTTCGATATTGTGAAATGGTTCTTGAGAAGTGGTTGTTAGAGGTGGTAGTGTGTAGCGGTTTTAGGATCGAATCAGTGTTCTGATGTCGATGGCTCGAGAAAGATGTCTTCGAGGAGGCTTAGAGTTGGTAGCAATTTATTAGTTCAGGTGCTATAGAGATGGATTTTGATTTGAGGCAACATTTGGGTTGGAAGAGGAAGGACATGGTGGGAGGTGTCTTGAGGTGGTTGAATTGCTAGCAGGTCAAGTGTGAACAACTGAGGTCGAGAAGTTGCTTAAGGAGATGGTTTAACCGAAGTGGGAGTGGCAGAGTAGCGTATGGATTCTGTGGTAGGATAGGCATGTACCTTGAGGAAGTTTAGAGCGATTTGGGAGTCGTGGTGGATGTTGATACCCAATTTTTCCCTATATATTTTTCAATATGCAAAATACCTTCAAAATAGCATATATATGCATATATAAGCATGTCCAAGTGTTTTATTATTTTTCCATAATTTTAGAGGTGTTAAATTGATTTATCTCCTCCCTCTTTATCCGTAAAATCCAGAGTAATTATTTCCAAAATTATTATTTTTGATAATTCATCTATTGGATTTCTATATTATGACAAAATATGGCTAAGGTAATTTTTACATATTTTTATAATTACAATTAGTATTTTTCAAAGCTAAATTGCAATATTAGCCCTTTTAAGGGTTAATTAGGTTTTATATTCATAAAATTGGATCCTGTATTTTTAAATTACTAATTATGTACTGTAAATCATTTAGCATTTTAAAATTATTTTTAGAAATTATCTACTATTTTCTACAAATTAAATGGGAAAAAATGGCCATTTAACTTATAGCCAAAATTGACTTTCAAATCTAACCTAAATCAAACAGACCCCCAACCTAATTGGAAAACCCATCGGACCCAAGCCCAAACCCAAGCCATACCCGACCCACCTACCCCATTCAATCGTGACCGTTGATCATTCAGATCAACGGTCCCCATTTCCCCTTCCAAAATTAAACCCAAACGACCCCTCAAACCCTCTCATTCTTCACTCAACCAACTCTCATCTCTCTCTCTCTATCTCTGGTTCTCTCTAGAACCTTCTCCCCTCCCCCTCCTCTCCGATGAACCTTATCCATCTTCTCCGGCCATCTCCCTGCCTGAATCCATGGTGGTCTCACCACCTACCAGCCTCATGGCTTCCTCTTGAACGTGTGTCATCGTTTTGAGGCCTTCAAGTGAACCAGAGGCGGTTCACTCGCCTCCCATGGTTTCCCATGCCATTTTCCGGCCATCCATGGCCGTTCGAGTAAGATCTGTGACTTTTTCCGGCTAAACCAGTAACTTTTCAAGGTTTTCTCACTTTCTCTGGGTTCTCCGAAACCCTAACTTCAAAGATTTTCCGATTTTCTTTCAGATCTGTCTTAGATCTGTGTATATTATGAACCTTTTTGTGTTTTCCTCAAAGGTTTTTCCCGATTTTTTCAAAGTGACTCTCCGTCTTCAAGATTAGGGTTTTCTTAACCTCTTTTAAAAGACTTCTCCTCTGATTTTCAGTATTGTCATATGATTTTACTATGTTTAAACGGTTTGTTTGTGTTTTTCTTCTACCTGATTTATCGTGTTGAAAACCCTAAGTATTTTTGGTTTTATCCGGAGTTCTGGAACTGTCTTTGTTTATTTTGTATGTATACCTGTTTCGATTGAGTTCTTTATAGTTAAACCCTTTTTCTTTGTTTATCTTGACTGATTCTGAGTACTTACCGCTTTTTAACTCAACTCTGTTAAAACCCTAATTTCTTAATGATTTTCTTCACTTGTTATTGTGAGTTTTAAAGACTTTCTTTTCTTGTTTCTGTGTGTTGGTTTGATCTCCTTTATCTGTTGTTGTATGTTAGACAGTTTCTTCATGCTGGTTCTATGTGTTAGCCATGACTACCTGACTTGGCTGATTACCATGCTTCGAGTGGGTTCTTTTGCTACTGAGTCCTCAGCCTACTCGTGTCACTTCTGTGTGATTGTGTTCATCTAGGTTATTCCTCTCTTGTTTCCTTTTATCGATATAGCTGACCTTGGATGTCTGATACGCCTGTTCATTCTTCTCTATTTATATGTCGAAGCGCAAAATCACGACTCCCTCTTGATTTATCCTTATTTCCTTAAATTACGGTTTGATTGCAAGATTTTCTTAAACCCCTAAAATTTTACTGGTTTTTTTTAAGTTGATTGATTCCATTCCCTTATTTACTGTGGTGCTTCATTCTTGCTGAATCCTTTCCTCAAATTAAGTATATTTTGTACTTAGACTCAATTATATACTCTATACTTTTACTACCCCTTATATGGTAAAAACCAATCTTTCTCAAACTGATTTTCTTTCCTTAAGTTATCCCTGTTAGTATCCGTTAAGCTGTAATTCCTTGTTTAAAGGGGAGTACTTGTATTAATGGGATTCTAATTGTGAACTTCCATATTTGTGCTGAACCTTTACTTATTACCATAATTGCTACCTATTTTTCAAATCTACAAATACCCTAAGTCTTTCGTTAACAAGACACGAACAATAAGTTCAGAACACACACATACACACTAAAACTCTCTCTTCCTTCCCTACTACTTCTGCTACTGCTTGTCTAGCCGGCCGAAAGCCAAGACTAGACTGTGGAATTCTACTTGCTTTACTTTTTTGCACTTTGCTTCCTTAACTGGTATGTCCTAGTTTAATTTTAAAGCCTCAACAACAACATGCTTCTCTTATTGTTTCAGTTTCTCTCATTGCTGGTCTACTTCTACTTGTGGTTCTGTTGTGAAACCTGTAGTTGAGTTACATTACTAGCATGCTATTATGTCTCCCCTTCCCTTTAGATTAATGCATTCCCTTATGTGTGTTTCAAAGCATGCCTTGTCAATCACTTACTGTGTACTTACCATCTTATGAATCCCAAATCCCTATCCCCTCCATGTGTTTATGTTCTTTCTGACTGGTTTGTGATTATGACAGTATCAGCTATTGCTGAGCATGTCCAAACCAGTCCTAAGACCCTTGCTGGGGTTATGTGTTTACAGTCAAATGTCTGTGTATCCCCAAATCCCTTGACCCCCCCGTGTGACTACTGATTTTGTGTGTGATCCCACCTTAAGGTGTTTGAGTTTTGTTTACTACTACAACTGCTTTCCATCATCTCTGTTACTGATTTCTTTGAAAATGGACTTGTCAGTCTAGTTTTTAAACGAACTCCTTTCAAACATGTGTTCTGCACCTTCACTATACTCTTAGAATACTAGGTTCTGCCCCTTTTGTGTGAGCCTTGCCTTGGGACCCTTGAGCTCCCTCTGAACTTGGACACATGAAAGCTAGCCTTTCCACACTGCACTTACTCTATCTTGGCTATGAAATCTGGGTGTGAGCACTGCCCAGGATCCCTAGAGGTCCTTTGGGAACTCTGACACACCTAGATATGAGGGAAAGCTATGAACAATCTTGGCAGCTCAGGTGATTGATTACATAACTCAGGGAGGAAGTCCTAATCAGGCTTCCTATAGTGTAACTTCTTATTTTCATTGCCACTTATGTAATTCGTTCCAATGTTGGTCTGTAATAACTTGTTATAAACAATTATTGGGGTTGGTTAGTGAAAGGGGTGGGGTAAATATGCATGCTATAGCTGTTAAGGGAAGAAAAACATGTTATTAGGTTTATGTTCCTAATTGCGCAATAGAAACCATGCTTAGGGTTCATACATGCATTAGAAATCATGTTCTTAGGCCTCATGTTTATTGTTTCAGCATGTGCACCCTTACAAAATCATATGTTAAAATCTGCTAATAATTAGCACCTTACTATTATGTTCTACGCTACCATTGCATTTTGAAATCCGACTCCTAGGAAATTCTTGCAATCCTTTTTCTGCATTTAGAAATCCTGCTTTAGGAAATGTTGCATGCAAATCATCTTGAGCTTTATACATGCATCTTAGATACCATGTTTTTGGATATTATAATGCCCCTTTTCTAAGGATAACTGGCATGCTCTTAGGGTAAAACACATTCCAAACTGTCTTTTAATTATTCTGAATAACTGTTGCATTCTATCTTACGCCTAGGCAAGCCTTAGGTAATCAACTTTAAATAAAACCTGAATCATCTATGTGATTAGTTTCTAATTATCAACTGCTAAAATTAGTAGGCAGGCCTGATTCGGACTTCTTTTCTGAGTCATGTGATAAATCTGGTTATGCTGTTATCACTTAGATACCATGCATAGGACTTAAATTCAGACTTTAATTGTGTATGAGTCATGCTGTCTATGTGTATTACCTATGGAGGTATATTTGAGCCTTTCGTTTGTCTTCCATGCTCCCCTTAATTGAAGTCCTACTTGTTATTGTATGTCGTCTTAGTATTTTGCCTTTAAACCTGAGGGTCTGCCTAGAACCTCCTTCTTATATGATAGGAGTCCTAAATTCCTCTGGGACTGATAGGAAGGGATGGGTAACAGCATGCGATAGGGATCAAGACCAACCTTCGCTTTAATTACCTTCACGGGGCGGGAAAGGGTAGATATGGATATGATGATCGGTGCGCTAATGCCACGCGTAGCCCCTTTTTTAAGGAGTGATTACCAGGCATTGTACTAATGTGATCTATATTATAAACAAACCTAGGACACCCCTCTTTGCATTCATGAACATGCTTAGATTATAATCCTTTTCAAAATCTCGCTGCCTTTCAAACATTTGTGTGTTTAAACTTAAATCCCCCACTATTTGAGCCATACTTGCTTACTTGCTAATTGTACAAATTCACAAAAACTGTCTGGCCGGGAACCACACCAATGGATCCTGAGGGGTGCCTAACACCTTTCCCTTAGGATAATTTCAAGACCTTACCCTATCTCTGGTTATCAAACGTAGTTATAGATGAACCTTATAGGTGCCCTAACGCACCTTAAAATTGTTAGGTGGCGACTCTTCAAAAAATGCAATCCCCCTTTCCCAAAAGGAAAGAGTTTTCCCAACAAAAATGTCATAAACCCGATTCCCTCCGCGAGGAAAGGAAAAAGGGGGCGCGACAAACACATACTCTAACTTTCCCATCTTTCTTCGGAACTGGCACAATGTTGGCTAACCAGGTTGGGTACCCAACCACCCTAAGAACTTTGGCTTTGATCTACTTGGTAACTCCCTCCTTGATTTTCAGGCTCATGTCTGGTTTGAACTTTCTGAGTTTCTGCTTCACCGGTGGACACAGTGGATTGGTAGGTAACTTGTGAGCCACTATGGACGTGCTCAAACCTGTCATGTCATCATATGAACATGCGAAAATATCCCCGTACTCCCTTAAGTAGCAAATATACTCTTCCTTTTCTGTCGGTGATTAGTGAATGCTGATACGAGCCTCCTTGACGGTCTCGGCGTCCCCCAAGTTTAGTGCTTCGGTTTCGTCCAGATTGGACTTAGGCTTATTCTCAAAGTTTTCCACCTCCCTGACAACTTCCTTGGGTATCTCGTCTTCTTCATCCAAATCACTGTTCTCATGTTGCGTTGCCTCATTACATGTCACAGTCACCGGTTCATCAGGAAAAGTAATAATAACGATGTAGAAAAAAGTGTAGAAATAATAATGAATGATAAAGAGGAATGCATTTGATTAAAACTAAAAAACATCCAGACCAGTACGGCTCGATGAATCGAGAATTTATTTTGAAACGAATAAGCCTTTAAACAAACTTACTTAAAATCTTAAATGCCTAGAGTGGCTGCAAAAATAAAATCTGCCAATCTACCCAGGGACTCGGCGGGCCTGGGATGGTGTGGCAATCCAGTTCCTAAGAATAGCTCCCTTCTCCACGGTCTGAATAGTGAGGCCTTCTTCCTCCTCCTCCTCAATTATTGCAATACAATTCATGTCTTCGTTCTCTAAGAACAGATTCTTCAACCCAGTCAATGCTTCCTCTTCTGCAGTTCCCCATATTGTATCAGTTTAGTGAAAGGCTTGATCCAGACGTGGCACCGGTTGCTCAAGAGGGTAGTACGGTCCACGCCATGGAGGCAACCAATAATTATACTCTTTCCATGTGTATTGATATCTGAGCCCAAAAGTAGTACCACGACCCTTCAGCCGTATCGATTTAGTGATACCCTGGAGATTCTTCCCAAGCCCTTTGTCGGGTTCATACCCAGACCATGCCAGTATGCTTTCTATTTTACTGCTCCACCATTTATCTTTCTCGACAGCATTGACACGTTCAATGTGATGATAGGTTTCCCCTCCTAGCCTTCTTCTATTTCCAATAACCGGGATGGTTTGACTGGTATAAATGGGGTTACTCCCATTTTCGTGAATGATCACCTCCTGACGATTCCATTCGAATTTCATGGCTTGATGTAGCATGGATGCCACAGCCCCAGCGGCATAGATCCATGGTCGGCCTAACAGAAGATTGTATGAGGTCGGTATGTCGAGCACCTGAAACTCGACGTCGAACCAAGTTGGCCCCATCTGCAAACACAGGTTAATCTCCTCGATCGTGGCCCTATGAGACCCATCAAAAGCTTTTACATTCATGCTTCCTGCCCGTATTTCATTAAAACCTTTGTCCAATCTTTTCAGAGTGTCCAACGGACAAATATTTAGGCTTGAACCTCCGTCAACCAAGACCCTGGCAATGAAGTAGTCTTCGTATCGCACTATAATATGCAGTGCCCTGTTGTGATTCAGACCTTCAGGTGGCAACTCATCCTCGTGGAAAGTGATTTTGTGACTTTCCAACACTTGTCCTACCATATTAGACATCTCTCCGCTGGTGATGTTATTGGGCACGTATGCTTCACTCAACACTAGCGTTCTTGTGTGCTTCTGAACTTTGTAACAGTGACAGGATGGATATCTGAGCTGGGGTTTTGTTCAAATGATCAATGACGGAATACTCCTTTGCTTGTACTTTCCTCCAAAGGTCATCTGGCCCTGTTTCAATGACAGGCTGCTTGGCAGTGGCATCCTTACTTGGTCCTCCCAGGTTCTCAAGTGTATAGATTCTTTCGGTCCTGGTCATTCNTTACTCTGTCTTGGCTATGAAATCTGGGTGTGAGCACTGCCCAGGATCCCTTGAGGTCCTTAGGGAACTCTGACACACCTAGATATGAGGGAAAGCTATGAACAATCTTGGCACTTGAGGTGATTGATTACATAACTCAGGGAGGAAGTCCTAATCAGGCTTCCTATAGTGTAACTTCTTATTTTCATTGCTACTTATGTAATTCGTTCCAATGTTGGTCTGTAATAACTTGTTGTAAACAAGTATTGGTGTTGGCTAGTGAAAGGGATGGGGTAAATATGCATGCCATAGCTGTTAAGGGTAGAAAAACATGTTATTAGGTTTATGTTCCTAATTGTGCAATAGAAACCATGCTTAGGGTTCATACATGCATTAGAAATCATGTTCTTAGGCCTCATGTTTATTGTTTCAGCATGTGCACCCTTACAAAATCATGTGTTAAAATCTGCTAATAATTAGCACCTTACTATTATGTTCTACGCTGCCATGTGCATTTAGAAATTCTGCTCTTAGGAAATTCTGCAATCCTTTTTCTGCATTTAAAAATCCTGCTTTAGGAAATGCTGCATACAAATCATCATGAGCTTTATACATGCATCTTAGATACCATGTTTTAGGATCTTATCCACACTTGCATTCACACTTAGTGTAAACTGCTGGTTATAAAAGAGGTAAAAACAACTTCACACTTGATTATTCTGTTTAAAATAACTGGTAATAATCTCTGCATTCGTATCAACTAGAACAGCATGTTCTTAGGGTAAAACAATTTCCAAACTGTCTTTTAATTATTCTGAATAACCGCTGCATACTATCTTAAGCCTAGGCAAGTCTTAGGTAATCAAATTTAAATAAAACCAGAATCATCTCTGTGATTAGTGTCTAATTATCAACTGCTAAAATCAGTAGGCAAGCCTGATTCGGACTTCTTTTCTGAGTCATGTGATAAATCTGGTTCTGCTGTTATCACTTAGATACCATGCATAGGATTTAAATTCAGACTTTAATTGTGTATGAGTCATGCTGTCTATGTGTATTACCCGTGGAGGTATATTTGAGCCTTTCATTTGTCTTCCATGCTCCCCTTAATTGAAGTCTTACTTGTTATTGTATGTCGCCTTAATATTTTGCCTTTAAACCTGAGGGTCTGCCTAGAACCTCCTTCTTATAGGATATGAGTCCTAAATTCCTCGGGACTGATAGGAAGGGACGGGTAACAACATGCGTTAGTGGTCGAGACCAACCTTCGCTTTAATTACCTTCACGGGGCAGGAAAGGGTAGATATGGATATGATGACCGGTGCGCTAATGCCACGCATAGCCCCTTTTCTAAGGAGTGATTATCGGGCATTGTACTGATGTGATCCATATTACAAAACAAACCTAGGACATCCCTCTTTACATTCACGAACATGCTTAGATTATAATCCTTTTCAAAATCTCGCTGTCTTTCAAACATTTGTGTGTTTAAACTTAAATCCCCTACTATTTGAGCCATACTTGCTTATTTGCTAATTGTACAAATTCACAAAAACTGTCTGGCCGGGAACCACACTAGTGGATCCTGAGGGGTGCCTAACACCTTCCCCTTAGGATAAGTTCAAGCCCTTGCCCTATCTCTGGTTATCAAACATAGTTAGAAATGAACTATATAGGTGCCCTAACTCACCTTAAAATCGTTAAGTGGCGACTCTTAAAAAATACGAACCCCCTCTCCCAAAAGGAAAGAGTTGTCCCAACCAAATGTCATAAACCCGATTCCCTCCGCGAGGAAAGGAAAAAGGGGGCGCGACAGTGGAAAGTGACTATGTCCACGGGCTTTATTTGGGAATGGTGGTAACTGTACGGAGGAAGATTGAATATGGCACAAAGGAGTTTGCTTGAAATGAAGAGCGGTGTAGAAACTTGATTATCATTTTGGATGCAACATGACTGAGTTTGGAACGTATTGTTGGACTTTCAGTTAATGTCAATGGGGAATGAACAGACTCCTACAGCTGGTGGACGAGCACGAGATCAGGAGGGTTTACTCATTTCGTGGTGGTTGTACCCAATGCAACATCGTTCGAAGATGTCGGTATGGAACTCCACAGGTGGTTTATCTCCTGTGAGAAGGTTAGCAGTTGCAAGATTTTGATGAATTTTCTACGAAGAGTTCTGCCCGGCAGGAGGTCGAGTACGCAATTGTGGCTAATAATTCGGGATGTTTTTTGAAGAGTCTAATGAGAGATTTCGAGAGGTTTGGCGAGTTAATGGTGCGAGATCATGGTAATAGAGAAGGAGGAATCTTCGTGGGTTCTACATTATGTGATGGTATCTTAAAGCTAAGTGGGGGAGCCTACCGTCTACGATTGGATCGCGCGGTTGATTGCTTGTGCGGTTTATGGTTATCGGTGCATTGATGGATCAATTATGACTAAGAAAAAGAAAACATAAGGGGTAATTCGAGCAAAGAACTAATATGTGCTATATGTTGCCTTATCGGTTCATGTTCAGGTTTTGGGAAGACTCAGAGTCTATTTCTTGTGGATGTGATATACAAAGAAAAGAATTCAGCCGGTAAGGGTCCTAGTGGCTTCAAGAATTTAAGGTGCACCGTCTAATGATTTTGGGGTCCATTATGTAACTGAAGATCGAGATTTTATAGCAAAGTGTGAGGAATACTTAGGGAAATTTCTATGTTATCATCGGAGTTGCGGGGCAATATTGGAGAAAGGAGAGAAACTACTTCGAATTCGTAAAAGATCTTTCAGAATGGGTGTACCAGTTTGAGATGCTATTGTGCGCATAAGGAGGGTATGAGATGGTTCATGGGTATTAAGACGATGTCTCGTGATTCGAGTCACTCGGGATGAGTGCTGATCGAGTTTGTTGTGCTTTTGAATGGAGCTATTATTATTTCTAAGTCAAGTCAAGAGTAAATTGGAAGAAGTTGGGTCAGTATATAATGGTTTGAATCACCGTGGTTGTGGCAATGATCAGTTCCTTCAGTATGTTAAGCTATACAGGTGATTTGTGGCTGTACATGCGGGCTTGACAGCCACCGCAATTTGATTAAGTCAGAGGTATTTGATTATAATGGCCTGTTATGTATAGATGGATCCCGGAAGAGTTATGGTGGTTTAGACAACAACTTGAGGCTTGTATTTTCTGCGGTTATGGGAATTCAGTTGTGTGTTGCCATCATTCCTCTGAAATGTGTTGAGTAAAAGGGGTTCTAGATAATGAAGTGTTTATCCTATTGGTGGTTCACGAGTTATGATGAAATTCTTGTACTCTTGCGTAGCGGCGTGATAGGTGCAGTGAGCGGCATGGTAATTGGAAGTAGAGGATCAAGGTGCGGTTCGGTGCTGACAAGAATGTCACGGGCTTGTATGAGCAGGAAAGAATTTAGATGTTCAGAGTAAGCTGGTATTTTCTTTAGTGTTACCAGAGAACGGTGTCCTGTGTAAGAGGCTTTGTGTACTGTTTTGGGGATTCTTGATTTGCTTTATAGCGTTAGTACTGTTGGTGGTATGGAGGTGCACGCCTTGCTACCTGGTGTGGAAGGTCGTGGGAGCGTATCCTACGGGGAAATCTGTATAAGTGTGACATGTTAGTCACTTGATTGTTAAATATTGAAACCAAGCATGGAGATTATGGTGCTATCGTTAATGTGAGAGTTTATGCCTGGAAGGCGCTCTATTCCTTTGGTTGTGAACTGTGGGAGTTTGTTCCGGATTGGGACGGCTACTCGTGTGTGTCATGAATAGGGCCATCGTGGATCCTTGAAAGGTTGTTGGCCCAGTATGGGATGATCGAAATCGGCTTAGGGTCCGCTGATAGGTCTAATGTTAATATGTGCTCTACATTAGGTAGGATGTGTTCATTCAGCATAGGCGTTGCTTATAGAGGAGTCTTCAAGCGTTGGATGTTATTCATGTCATCAACTATTCCATGTAATACTCTATTGTGCCATGTGGGTTGTGAGACGGCTTGATTATTCGCACATGTGTTGTGGTCCCGTGTAGCTTGTGGTATTATATGAACAGGATGGCCTCGAGATGAAGTTCATTTATCGCACCTTAGTTGTTCTTGGGTTTTGTAGCGTATGGCGCTATCCGTCTCCCTAGGGCTGTATTTTTGCACTTAGCGTGCTTGTGGTCGATATTCGGGTATTTCGTAGGTATAAGCATTTTGGCTTGATGGGTAATTCCTTATTTATTGTTATGTGGGGATCGAGTGCCACGCCTCCACGGGTATGTTGTTTGGATCGGGTTGCACGCCGCAACGGTATCATGTTTGGATTGGGTTGCATGCCGCAACGGTACCATGTGTGGATCGGGTTGCACGCCGTAACAGTTAGATGTTGAGTTTGGTTCCCTATATCTATTCTTGTGAATTTTGTTTCTCATTCTCAGAGAAGGGTTCCTAGCGTCTGTTCGACTGTTCTATTCGTTACGCGGGCTGGGTAGTTCTTTCCCAGAGTTCATTCCTCCTTATGTATCATATTCAAGTTGTAGATTATCGGCACATTGAATGCGTCATATGAGATCTTGGTCAGTGTTTGAGGTGGCTTATTGCCTGAGCAGCTTGTACTGGGTGACACAATGTTATTGGACCTGAAATCGGTGCGGTCGAATTTATGGAAGGTATATTTAAGGTAGAATGTCACTATCCAGTTCAGAATGAGGTAACGGTTCTTGTCAAGCGGAGAAACTCCGCGAGTTATTGATTTAACGGGTGGGTATGAGTTCCTGCAGATCTCTTATCGTTGCAGTATTGTGAGGGTTGAGACCAGGTTTATATGTGTTGTGAGGTATACTACGGGCATCAGGTCAGTGAATGCAGTTGTTGTGCTTGGAGGAGGTTATCACGGGCAAATGAGTTATGCAATGCATACTGTCATATCAGCATGGGTGCATGATCATGTAAGGGTTCAGCGTGTGGAGATTGATACGGTGTTCGTACGTAAAAATCAGGTCTTGTAGAGAATTTCGGATGTTGGAATTTGGTTTTAGGCTTATTGACTAAATAAAAGGGAGGATCTTCAGTCTGGCTCAGGCTAATGTGCTCACATGGGTTGTGGTGGCACGGATAGGTGCACAAGGTGTTAAATAGTGATTTTGGAAAACTCCAGAATAGTTTTTGGCAAGTTCGAGGACGAACGTATGTTTAAGTGGGGGAGAATGTAGCAACACGACCGGTCATTTTGATCTCTAGCGCGTTGTTCAGCGGTTTAAGGCCTTGATTAGCTTCACTTAAGGTATTATGACTTGTACGTGTAGTCGGAATTGAATTTCGAAAAGGTCGAAGTTGATTTGAAAAGAAATTCTATATTCGAAAGCTTTAGGTTGGAAGAGTTGACTAAGGTTTGAATTTTGAGTAAACGAAGATATGAAGGTTCCAATAGGTCGTATGATGATTTCGGACTTGGGCGTGTGTTTGGGTTGAGTATCGGGTGGTCCGGGAGTATTTTGGCACTTATTATGGAAAGTAGGCATTTTTGAAAGTTTTAGAATTTCATAAGTTTGGTTTGAAGTGGATTATGATGTTATCAATGTCCGTTTGGGGTTCTGAGCCTTGGAATAGGTTTGTGTCGTGATTTGTGACTTGTACGTAAAGTTTGGCGTCATTCCGGAATGTTTTGACATGATTCGGACGCGTTCGTCGAAGTTTCTAAATTGCAAGTTTAAAGAAGGATTTCGATCGTCGATTCGTAGTTTGATGTTGTTTGGTGTGATTTCGGGCCTCGAGCAGGTTTGTTTCATGTTTTGGGACTGGTTGGTGTGATTGGATGGGGTCCCGGGAGCCTCGGGTGTATTTCGGGGTGGTTTCAGACCAAGTTTGTCTGAGTTGCTGCTGCTGATGTCTGGTGTCTGTTTTGTTCTTCGTGAACGCGAAGGGATTCATACGTTCGCGAAGAAGGATCTGTTGGCTACTATATTTGTGTCTGGCGTTCGCGACTAGGGCCTTGCATTCGCGTAAGGTAAGAAGGTAAGGCTACGCGTTCGCGATTAGGGCATCACATTCGCGGGGAAACCGGGGCCTGAGAGATTTTTAGCCTTCGCGTTCGTGAAGGGTGCACCGCATTTGCGAAGGTTCGCCTGGTAAAGCATCACGTTTGCGAGATTTGGCTCGCGTTGGCGAAGGGAAGTTTTGGAGCTGGAGCTGGTACCGCTTCACGAACGCGAGGGACTTACCGCGTTCACGAAGAAGGTCGGACTGGGTAGTGCGGTTTTAAAAAATGGAGGTTTGGCTCATTTCCACTTTATTTCTTCCACGGGAGCCGACTTTGGAGTGATTTTGGATCACCATTTTCATCATTTATCATGAAGTAAGGGATTTCTACAAGTTGTAAGTTAAATATACGAATTTAGGCTTGTAAATCCATGGAAATTTTTGGAAAATATGAGATTTTAATAGAAAACCTAGAAATTGATATTTTTGGAATTCGACCACGAAATTGGACATGAAATTAGGAATAAATCATAAATTTGAGTTTGTAGTGTTATGGGTAATGTTTATCTTCGAAATTTTCGAAATCCGGGCACGTGGGCCCAAGGGTTGACTTTGTTGGCTTTTCGAGCGAAGTTGGGAAGTGTTATAAATTAATTAATTATGATGTTGGAGTATATTTTTATTGGCTTTCATGATTGTTTGACTAGTTTCAGAGCGTTGGCTTTGAATTGAGGAGTTAAAGAGGCGTTGGAGCCGGTTATGGAACTTCGGAGTGAGGTAAATCTCCTGTCTAACCTTGTGAGGCCGAATCTATCCCCTAGGTGATGTAATTATTATGTGCTACTTGTTGTGGGTGCTACGTACGCACGAGGTGACGAGAGTCCGTACGTGGCTAAAACATGTTTATGTTCGGGCAGACTTAGAAATTTAGCATGTAATATTTGAATTATTTGAACTCATCATGCTAGCTTAATTAATTGAAATTATAATTGAACATGATTTAGAAACTACATATATATTAGGCCGAGCCTTTTCCCTTGAGTTGTTGGCAAGTTATTTGAGAATCGGTAAAGGTTGTACCCACTTTGTATTCATATACTGTATCGTAAGCACATGCCTCATAATTCTAAAATTCCTTTCCTTTCTTGTGGAGTGGGCTGAACGCCTCGGCAGGATCATGTACCACACTCTTATAGGAGCGGGTCATTCACCTTGGCAGTATAATAGATGCATCTATGGTTCATGCCGTTCGACCCTTGGCACTGTGCACGTTATGATGGGATCGCGTCGTTTGCCTCGGCAGTATCATATTCCTTCTGGGATCGGGCTGTACGACCTCGGCATAATCGTGCGTTATATCGCTAGCAGTCAGAATGTTCAGAAGATTATCCTTTCACTGATGCCCGACACTTTATATGGTAGTTCCTTATCCGTTTGATATAGGCACTTGATATTTCTGAGACGTTGAGATAGAATACGATATCATCTTGCACCAACACATCATCACTCATAACCTTTCCTGCATTAGAGGTACTAGCAACTCCACCTCTACCACTCCTTGTAGTCACCGTCATAGCATGGCCCGTATTGGTCCCTCCCTTCGGGTTTACTACCGTGTCACTAGGTAGTGCCCCCTTAGGGAGAGTATTCAAAGCTTGAGAAATTTGACCAAGTTGGACCTTCATGTTGCGGATAGAAGTATTGTGGGATGCCAATTGGGCATCAGAGTCGGCGTTTTTCTTCATCATTTGCTCAACATTGACTCAATCCGTCCCATCTCATTGTTGGACGAGCTAGGGTCTTGAGTCGCAAATGGAGACGGGTTGTTTGGTTGTTATACATCGGAGGCCTTTGAAAGGGGCCCCGATTCCCTTGACTACTGTTATTCCAACCCCTTTGGTTGTTATTACCTCCCCAATTGCTATTGTTATTGCCACCCCAGTTTCCCTAGTTTCCTTGGTTGCCCCAATTTTGATTGTTGTTCCCTCAGTTGCTTTGGTTGTTGTTGTTGCCACTATTCGAATTTCCTTTTTGATTTTGATTTCCCTAATTTCTTTGGGATCTCCACTGTTGTTGTTGATTCGGAGCATTGCCCCGTTGTCCTTGGTAGTTGTTCACATACTAAACCTCTTCACTTTGATCATCATACAAATTATCTTGATTGTAACCACTACCACCTTGCTCAAATTGATCTGGATTTTCTTGACTTTGTTGACCTCTTTGCTTCCTCTTGTTGACCATCATATTTACCCCTTCCATGGCATTCACTTGTTTTGGCCCTTGAACTTGCTGTAATTGAGCTTTGGCCAACTGGTTCATGGTTGTAGTTAACTCGGGTATTGCTTGGCCATGGTCATGGAGCTCTTTGTGTAGGTGAATGACATTGGGATCACCTTGTGGCACATTAGCTCGACTTTGACACGCCGAGGAAGTATCCACCATCTCATCAAGTATATCACATGCCTCAGCATAAGGTGTTTTCATAAAGTTTCCCCCGATGAGTTGGTTAACTACACACTGGTTGGTAATGTTGATGCCACGGTAGAATGTTTGCTGGATCATGGCTTTGGTCATGTTATTGTTCGGACATTTTTTGACCATTGTCCGATACCTTTCCCAAATCTCATGAAGCGGTTCATTTGGCTCTTGTTTGAAGGCAAGGATCTCATCTCTCAGCGTTGCCATATGTCCCGGTGAGAAGAACATTGCTATGAATTTCTCGGCCAACTCATCCCAAGTGGTGATGGAATGGTTGGGCAACCTTTCAACCCAATCCAAGGCCTTCCCCCTTAGAGAGAATGGGAAAAGCCTTAATCTCAATGCGTCCTCAGAAACGTTGCTTGCTCCCCCAACATGTATCAGAAAAACCCTTGAGATACTTGTAGGCATTTTGTTGTGGAGCTCCGGTGAAGAAACCCCTATGTTCCAAGAGTGTAAGCATAACGTTGGTTATTTGGAAGTTGCCTGCCCTAATCCGGGGCGGGACTATTGCACTTGCGTATCCTTCGTTGGGCAACATCCGCTGTGCTGCCCTTGCTGGAGGTGGGGAAGGGTTTGGAATATTATCATTAGGCGGTCGGCCTCTCCTTTGTGCTTGTGGTTCGGGTTGAATCTCATCCACATTATCATCATCTACCTCCTCCCCCAACGGCAAATTTCCGGGAGCATCATTGTTAAGAGCCATTTTGTACCTAAAAGCAATTTCACAAACAAATTAGATAATCGGAAGGAAAGAAAAACAAAACACATAAATAGTTGATAGATAGATAAAACCATCTAACTCCCCGGCAACGTCGCCAAAAATTGATCGGTTCCAAGCCCGTACTACTATTGAGTAGCAAGGATGGTCGATGTAGTCTTACCCAACAAAGGTCGTCGATTTCCACAGGGAGTTAATTGATTTGGAGTTAGGTATCTAACTAATCTAGATGTGCGTGTTCTTCCAAAATTGCACCTCCAAACATAGTTATGATTGATTATACTCCTAATTCTATATTATAATATGCCAGAATAAGCTAAGTATACTATTTTTTGTGGAAGTTTTCAAGTGTTAAAAAGGCACTAGGGTAGTAACTTCTGCCTAGGTGGATATCTAACGGGTATCGAGAATTCAGGGCAAGCTTGTTATGATTGGGGTCGTGATATAACCATCACACATAAGTGCTCACTCTATACCTCTCGGTAGTTTGAGTGACTTTGCCCAATTTGGCTTTCTCAGGTCCAAATGGGTGTTCATGCATAACAAATGATATTGGCTCAAGTCGGGTATTACTATCTCTAGGTTTAACCCTTTAATTGGGGCTATCAATCTCTTGAGTTCACCCCAATTCCTTGTTAGCCTAATTTTCCTAGACTTAGTCCCTCTTTCTCATGAAGAGTCTAAGTCATAAAGGCACGAATCGGTGTTTGCAACCACCAATTCTACAATTAAAGCATGAAGTACGCTAAATATCACTAACCCATAAATAATTAAGCCCTAAAATTCACGACCCATTAAATACCCACACTAGGGTTGGGTCACAACCCTAGCTATGGGGTCTAGCTACTCATGATAATAGTAGAAATCAAAGATGAAGATGAAATATAAGCCATAATATTCAAATACAAGATGAAAATCTAAAGATTGAAGATAAATCTACTCTGAAATTACTCAAAAAGATAAAAACCAGTCGTTCACGTGTTCTCTCTAACAAAACTTGACCTAAAAATGTCAAAAAGGTTCTATTTATACTAAGCTGAAATTTTTGAACAAAAATGCCCATGCAGAGAATTTGCGAACGCGTAATTCTGACCATGTCTGCGCTTGATCTTTCACGGTCACAGAATAGTGAGCGCGGTCCGCGTTTCTTCATAACTGGTCTTGGGTAGAGGTTGACTTCACGGATCGCACATTTTCAACAGCGTCCGTGTGAGAAACAGACACGACTGCGTAATTTGTACGCGGACCACATTCTTCACTTAGCCAAAAATGTAGAGTCTATGAGCCTTGATATAGGCTCTCAGCGAAAATCCATCCGCGGCCGTTCCATAGATTTTGCGGCCGTGCTTTTCCATCGTGGTCAGCGTTGGTTCTTGAGCTAAAAAATAGACTCTCTGAATCCCACTTTCGCGGACCGCGTAATAGTGGTCACGTCAGCGGTAGTCCTTACGCGGCCGCTCTTTTCTGCCGCTGTCAGTCACTACAACATAAGGTATTTATAGCTACAAAATCTCAGCTACGAATTTAAACATCATGGCTAATACCTAACAATAGCCACAAAAATTAGAATTTCCTGGCTATTTACAAATTCGTAAAATTTGCTAGCCACGAAAATTAAATTGGTAAAGCTAATTCCTTATTTTTTCTATAATTGCTAACAATCGTACCAATAATTTCCTAAATAGCTACAAATTTATTGCTACCATAAAATTGCGTAGCTAATTCATACATTTTAGCCACGCATTAAAATTTATTGTAGCAATAGTAACTTTTTAGCCACAATAAATTATTTGAAATAAACTGTTGTAGCTAAAGAAATACATTTGCTTCAAGTTATAAAAAACGGTGGCAATAGGTAAATGATATAGCTACGAATATATTGTTATGACAAAATATTGTAGCTAATTGTTAGTTTTTGCTACAAACTGAAAATTGTTGGAGCAAAATAACCTTTTAAACATAATAAATTATTTAAAATAAAATATTATAGTTAGATAAATATTTTTGCTTCAAGTTCTGAAAATGATCGCAATAATTAGCTTAATAGCTATAATTATTTTCATTACAGACTGATCTAGCCACAAATTTATTGCTCTGATAAACTTTCATAGTTAATCATTAGCTTTTGCCACAAGTTGAAACTTGCTAATTGCTATAGTAATAATAACCGTAAAGGCCTACGAAACTATTCGAAACAAAATCTTGTAGCTAATGAGTATTTTTGCTTCAAACTATAAAGAAAATAAAAATAGTTGGCTTAAAAAATAAAAATATTTTCCATGACAAAAATGATGAATATTTTCGCTCGATTATAAAAATTATGACAATAGTTAACTAACGCTATTAGGTAATAAAATATTATTGTCAAATGTAACTGTTGTATTTTTCTTATAAAATTGAAAAATAATAATTGTATATGATTAAGGAAGAAAATAGTAATTGTTGTGAGATTAAATAATTATTTAAAATGATAAATCAATCTTTATTCTCAAATAATTCATCATTTGTTTACCTTCTTATAGCAGCAAAAACTTATCAATTTAGTTTTTTGACTATCAAACTCATATTTTGTTTTATTGTAGTTGTTGTTAATTATATATTTTTATGTAAAATCTAAATTGTTATTAATAGTTGTGAATATTTATGTATGTCATATACTCTATTACATTTAAACAAGTGTACTTATTTATTTCAAAAAAGTATTCATAGTGAAGACTTTAATTGTTGTAGTGATATTTGTGTATATGGTCCATAATAATTTTTTAAATCACTTAATCATATATATATATATATATAATATATATATAATATTATAATATATATATATATTATTATATATATATATATAATATAAGTGTTCATATATTGAAGAATTTGTTTGGGGGGGGGGGGGGGTTGGTACATTTAGTTATGATAAAGGATTTTTTCTTACCTATACCATTATTATGAACCTTATTACCAAAATGTGCATAATTCCTAAATTACCCGCCAATCCACACTTATTTCTACAATTTTTGTACCAATCATTAAAAGCTAATTAATAGCAGTTGTATCTTCCTATTTTTGCGAGCTAAATTTTAGAGCAGGATATTCTGAACAGATTTGCGTGAATTAAGATCATATCATATCACGGAAATCGCTCATCTTCAATTTATAAACAAAGTTTGTTCGTCGAAATCAAAATATCAGTTCGTCGCTACAAATCAAACTATCAGTTCACCAGAATCAGAAGCTCACATTCCAAATTGTAGAAATCAGTTCTGCAAATCTTAGTTTGTCGACTTTTTTCATCATCCTAATCAAAAAGTTCAAGTCAAATTGTAGAAATCACATTCTGCGATTCTTCTGTGATTCGTCTTTTTTTTTTGAATCCAAAAAATCAAAAAAGCGATAAAATAATTGAACAATAACTCTGCAACGACAAGCAATCATGTCCAAAATTCCAATCATGCTACATTTTAATGGAAAATTGGAGATTGCTATGGCAGCCTCTTCCGTCATAGAGGAATATCAAAGTGGAGATTGTAGATATTTGTAGACAAATTGTAGTTAATTTTGTAGATTGTAGATAATTTGTAGATAAATTGTAGATACGTTGTAGATTAAATTGTAGATAAAAACTAATTTATGAATTATAAATTTTTATTGCTTTTGTTATGTAATTTTTAGGTGAGGGCTTCAACAGATCATATCTTACGTGATAGATGGTGTGAGCGGTTACATTAATACCTACATTATAAACTACTATTAACTACAAAAAAACTCTACAATTATGTATAAAACTAGCTCTCACAATTTAACCAAATTTTACCTACAGTTACCCTACAATGGAATGTACAAATATTACTAAGTTTAAGTACCTATATATAAAAATAACTACAATTTACCTACAGTTACAGGGCAAACAAGGCAACACATATCCACAATCATGTCTACATATATCTACATTTTAGACTACAATTCATTTGTATGTTCTACATTAACTATGTATGGGATACCCTTTTTGCTTGAAGCCCGACCGGGTTGGGTCCGGTCGGTGCAAAGGTCAGGGGCCATCGAACCCGGACCTGGATGAAAGGTAGAACGACGGGCCACGTTCACAACGAGGTCGACGTATTTCGGACCGTTGCAAGAGCTCGATATAGTCACCACCTGGATGGAGGAAACACACACAAGGTCGAAGCCGGACTCCGTAACGGATAACAAGGTCGACGGATTATCTCGCCCAACGTGATTTTCTAACCACTTCAGGCCATTAAGGCGTAATATACAGGGTCCACGATGTAATTTAATTTACCTACCTCTATTTTTACTTAATCAGAATGTATTAAAGGGAGAGAAGACCCCATAAAGAGGGGATCGGAAACCATTACACTACAGTACCATTCTTCAATTCTTGTACAGCTATCAAACAATTGTATCTAAGCAATAATTATATTCTGCGTTATTTACTTTAACAGCAATTGTTGAGTCTTTATCTTTTATTTTCCTCAATCCAAACCTTTTTTGTATCTTTTAGTTCACGGATCCTTAAAACCCATATAAATTCAATTGTTATCCGGATTCCAGGTAAAAGTTTGCGACTACGTAGGGCTAAGGATATTATGTGAGCCTTTCTTACTCTTTTCTTGACGCATCACAGTTACACTGGTTCTTTGCAAAAGAGTCCATCTTACATTCAAATTACCAATATAGATGGCACAATCCATCAACAACGAACTTGAACAACAGACAGGAAACAATGGAATGCCCGAGGCTCGAAAACCGATAAGATGCCGATTCCCGGATGGCGCCAACACCTGATCAGGCCTCCGGATCATCAATAGCGTCCGGGGAGAGGACGATTCGAGGGCCCAGCAGGTCGGCGAAAAGACTATCAACCTTAAATGATATTTTGACATGCTGCAAGCCCAGCAATCGGCTTATAGCTCAGCTCCAGAGCCGGGTCCAAGGAGTGTCCTGTCAGGTCCGAGGAGGCTCCCCGTGCAGCTGCAATCATCATCCGAACCCCAGTACAGCCGGAACGGGGGTGGCCGGATCTATTCTGCGGTCTTAGGAGGCAGAGAATTGACCGAACGAATCGAAAAGGGGAAGGAAACAAGATCGAGGCCAACGATAAAAAGTAGAAACATACAACTCCAGGGTCGACCAAATACCAGGTGCACCTCCGTCCTGAGGCCTTGACGCAAAAAGTTTGTACAAAAACCGTTTCCATCTAGTGCGCCCCAAAACCTATCCCTAAGAAATTATAGAATGGCCGATATCCCGAAGTATAATGGGACTCGGACCCAAACGAGCATGTGACAGACAACAAGTGCGCGATAGGGAAACGACCTCGAGATGAAATGAATCGGAGTCAGTTCTTGTTGAAAAAGTTTGGAGAAACTATGTCAAGTGGCAATACGTGGTATCATAACTTACCCGCCCACAATTCCATTTCGATATCGGTTCGCCTGGTTAGCCGATTGCCTTCGTGAAGCTTCACGCCGGGATCAGGGTTTAGAAACAAGGGAAATCCGACCGTATTCAAGGTCCGTACAACGCGCAATATAAACGAGGACAATGACCGGTAATTTGTGTCTCGATTGTCAAATGGATAAGGATGATCTTCCCCGTCACGGAATGACTGGGCAGTCCAGCCTTCACCTCAAGGATTGAACGCCAACAGTCCAAGCCGCATCCAGGCAATCAAAGCAAAGTCTGATCGACTTTCCAGCAGTTACAGTGGGCAACATCCATACCAGGTACCAATCGAAGATAAGGTCAGAGACGACCACAACGGAGCAAGTTCGGATTCACCTCCCACAGCATAGAGATTTGAATCGACCTCTAGGGAAAACTACAAAGATTCGAGACGAACAAAGGAAAAGATATCGCCGTAATCAGGATGATAGGAGGCCTTAAAATTTCGAGGAACACGGGCTATGAGAAGGAAAGAAAGACCTGTTACCGAAGGCCAAATACCTCGGGAAAGCCAAGTCAGATAACAGAAGCACCCCGAATGGAGAATATAATTTCAGTGTCGATTCGCGCTTACCTTCGGTGTCGGCGATCGGAACGTATCCAAAAGAAAGCCCGATGGCCAAAACCCGTTACAGTCCGATCCATCGAGGAGGGATCCCAAAGTTAATATTTTTAAGTACCACAACACACAATCGGCCACAGAACCGAAGATTGCAGGGCAACTGGGAGAAAGTTTGCCCACGGTGCCTCGATAAGAGTTACCTTCCGAGATTTCTCCAGTGAATCGGCGCCAAAAATCATTACGAAATCGAGATCGACCAGCGCATTGGAAGGAACCCGGCACACCAAAACATGATAAATTGGAGGGAAGACGCACCACAAGTACCAATACTGAAACGTACCAAGATATCGATCACAAGGGAAGCGCGAATCAGGGATTATCACAGAGGGACACTATGTTTTAGCACGAGGAATCGACTGACAGCACAACCCCATAATGACGCTTTGGAATATCCATGGATGGTCCGAGACACTTAAGTCCAAGGTGTCTTGGTCGATCGAAGCTCGAGCTAAATATCTCGGTCGTTGGGTCGTCGAAAGTTAGGGAACTGACAGGGCAGATAATTTCTGCGGTTAAAGAGTAATTGAATGGATTTAATTTATGGCTACGGAGACAACACGAGGGGAAGATAACTCTGATATCGATGGTGGGCGGAGTTACAAAAGGACCAGTTCTGTGTTACAAGGCGATAGGATACAACGCCGCTGTCGTTTAAGACCTTGGATACACGAACATCGGGCCGTACGTCCAGCTGCACCAAATGTGATCCATTCCAGTGGTCATCACTGGTACGGGGAGCAAATCTCTTTTTTTCCCCCCCC
>NC_031999.1:41829990-41831429 GCF_001879085.1 Nicotiana attenuata
ATGGGGTCTTAGGACAGTGGGGGTCTTGTGCTTGGGTCTCGTGTAGTGAGCCTGGGGTTGAGGAATTGTGGTGCTACAGCAAGAGGGAATATCTAGTTGATGATGAATCAGAAGGGAAATTATATAGATGGAATAGCTTGATAGTAGACCGAATCGGTATGGTAAGGATATGATTAATTCTTCGTATGTGTTCGAAGTAATGAGCCCTTACAAGTATTTTGCAGCAATGCTCTTGGGTTTTGATGGCTTGCTTAGCTTGGTCGAGTTAGAAGGATTCCGTCCTGGCAGTTTAATTTATGCAAACGGAATTGAGAGAGTTCTTGTTGATTTCTACCATGGTTGAAGAGGTGCATTTTCTACGAATATGAGAGACATGGAATGTGTAATGATTTTTCTTCTAGATGGGATCAATGAAAGTTCTTGACTAGTTGAGTGTGTAGATGTCTGTGGCTCGGAAGGGAGATAAAAGTTTTCCTGCTATCCTTGGATGGTATGGTATATGCTGTATGTTGTGGAGGATCGAGATTTGCGTGTACGAGGTTTCAGTTCAGTTCTGAAAGGAAGTTTATAAAACTCTTAGGCAACGGGTAGCCTCAGATAATCAAGGAAATGGTGCTGCTAATTGGAAGCGATTTTACGAGAGTATGTGTCTCAAAAAAAGGGTAATGTGATTAAACTGATGATACTTCCATAGTATTGCGGCATTTTCTTGTTGGATCAACTGGTGGTATTCGGGTTTGCTTGGTGGCACAGGAAATTTTAAAAGAGAGAGATTCCGTTCGGTGTTAAGTGGGACTTTTTCGGATGCGTTTCTTGTGGCCGGCATGTGCCGGGGCGAGGTTGTGGATTTCGATATTTGATTGGTGCCGGGCACCGTATCGTACGGCTCCGGCAGGAAGTTATAGTAGTTGGAAGGAGCAACTTCAGGCTTTTCTTGGTAGTTGAGTTTCGTTGGTAGGCAATGTGGATACGTGTTTAGCTTGGTTGGCTTGGTTGGCCCGAATTGTAATTTGTTGAGGGATAGGTTGATTCGATCGTTATTAGAGCTTGTTTAGTGATCTGAGGAGAGCTATTAGTTGCTTTTCGGTGTTGTAGACGTTATGATTTGTTGTTATGGGCGCATGTGGTGCAGTTCTATTGGGGATTCATAGTGAGATCAGCGGAGAAGAGTAATTGGGTGTTGCTCGGTAAATGAGTATTGGTTATGACCTATCGGGTTGCATGGCGTTTTGTTTGTTTCAACCGTGGGTGTAATGATTGCTTTGGTTCCAAACATCAATTGTGCGTGCCTGTCGATTTTGAGCTAGATGCTTGAGGTTGTTTTCATGTGGTAACAGTGTTTTGGATAGGAGGTCGCGCATGTGTTTAGCGAACGGCCACATGTGAACTATGACCTTTCGGGGTTAGATTCAGGTGGCTCTATTCTATGATGTGAGATG
>NC_031999.1:41831717-41864285 GCF_001879085.1 Nicotiana attenuata
GGGTCTCAGCCTTGTGTTGTGATGGTACTGATGAGCTTGAGGTACAACTCTTTCGTTTGAGTCATTTTTCATGATTTGAGTATGTTCAGACCGTTTCTTATTGTAGCGCGTATTATGCAAGTTGTGGCTTAGGCCTGTATTGAGGTGTCATATCACCAGAGTGGTGTGTTGGATTCGAGGTGATCGTTGGGGTCACTAATGAATACGAACGGATTTGATTTCAGCTTGTTGGAAGGATAATATCGAGGTTCGGCTCGGAATCTGCTGTGGTATTAGTCAAAAGGGAAGTGGCTTCATGAATGGTTGATCTGAGAAATGGTTACGGTTTATTGCGTGTTTCATTTATCGTTGGCAGTATATGAAAGTGTTGGAATAAAACCTTAGTTGATAAGAGGTTTTTTACCGGTATTCGGATGTTGTGGGCAACTGCTGTGAATAGAAGTTATCGTTTCGAGTGTTTGGGTTATGTAGTATATCATATGATTGCACCTGAGGTTGCAGGTATGGGTTATTACAGCTGGTTCGGGCTTATTCTGAGCATAGATGTGAGGTTCTGATCTTGTGTATGATTTCGGAAAGTGCAATGTGGTTCTATGGTTTATGGACTAGATGGATTGTGAAGTTTCAGCTATGTTGTGTTATCGGACCTATGCGAGATAGGGTGACGTGGGATCACCCCCGGGTATATGCTTGGTAAGGTCATTCAGCTATTGGTTGGCTTCTACGACAACTCTGGGTACGCTCGAGGACGAGCGTTTGTTTAAGTTGGGGAGGATGTGACGACACGACCCGTCGTCTCATGAGAACCGCTCCGTTTCCCCCATTTCCTGCTTCGTTATGCTTCATTATCAGTGTCTTGTGTGAACGAGTTGAATTGCGTTGATTTTTGGAAGGAAATGAGACAATTAGTCTCTTTAAGGAAGGCTTGTTTTAAAAAAGTCAACCGGATGTTGACCTATGAGTTAGAGGGCTCGGATGTGGATTTCGATGATTCGGTTAGCTTCGCGGGATGATTTGTGACTTAGGAGTGTGATCGGAAGTGATTTTGGAGGTCCGGTGTAGAATTAGGCTTGAATTGGCAAAGTTAGTATTTTGGCGAATTCCGGTTGATAGGTGAGATTTTGATCCGAGGTCGGAATGGAATTCCGAGAGTTGTTGTATCTTCGTTAGGTGATTTGGGATGTGTGTGCAAAATTTCAGGTTATTCGGAGGTGATTTGGTTGGGTTTTTGATCAAATGCGTGTTTCAGAAGTTTTAGAAGAACTTAGGCTTGAATCCGATTTAAATTTGGTGTTTTGATGTTAGTTTTGGTTTTTTGAGAGTGCAACTAAGTTTGAATGATCATATGTGACGTGTTAGTATGTTCGTATGCGGTCCCGAGGAGCTCGGGTGAGTTTCGAATAGGTTTGGGCTGCGTTGTGCTCGTTTTTCTTATTCTTCGACGTAGTTTCTTCAAGCATAAATGATATAATATTGAACAAATGAGCTCCGATTACTGTTTTGAATGAAGCATTAGATCCTTATCGTAATTACGGATCCGTAGCAAAAAGAATCGTCGAATTTGGACATCGTATGAGGATTTTATGGCCATTTTACCAAGGTTGCCCAGATTTTCAGGTTAATGACGAAATTGCCCCTGACGGCGTATTAAAAACCTGCACTATTTGCAAATCTTAAAACCTACATATCTCCTTCATTATAAGGTCAAATGAGTGATTCAAAAGCCTAAATTCATTAGAATTTCACAAGGAATCCATTGGGAGCAGTAAAATGCGTGAACAGTATATCTATAATGAGCAGGTCGAGTTTTCTTCCAATTTTTGAAAGGGAAGAAGCTTCTGAGGCGATTTTTAAGAGAGAAAATCAGTGGGTATCACAGAGGTAAGTGATTTGATTATTAAAACTCGTCTATGGGTGATTATAGACCATAATCCCAGCCTTTAATTCATGAAAAACAGTAGAAAAATAGGATTTTGGGGCCTGAGATTATGAGACCTTTAGGGGTCGATTTGAGGGGTCAAACGGACTCCGATTTTGGTGTTCTTTATATGTACGGAATCGGGAGAAGATGAAGAAAACTTTTATGTAAAAAATTTTGAGTTTCGGGAAGTGTGCCCGGGGTTCGGGTTTTGTCAATTTCGGGATTATTGATGTTTTTCGATTATTTTCGATTGGGTATTGATCCTATAGCATAATGTGACGTATTCGTTGTGGTTTTGGTCAGATTCGACGCACGAGGAGGTCGATTTGAGAGGCAAGGGCATAGAGAGCAAGGATTTTCGCCGGCTTGAGGTTAGTAATAGATGTAAATGCCGTGTTGAGGGTTTGAAACCCGAATTTGCACATCGTAGTGCTATGTGAGGTGACTTGCACACCGGATAACGGGCGTGGGGTAGAGCACCGTCGGGGATTGTGACTTGGTCCGTCCCGCTTAATAAAATTACTACCTAATTTATTGAAGCTTAGTTGATATCCTTATAAAAATGGATTAATTGTCATAATTTGGCCTCGTGCCAACTGATTGAATCCTTCAGTGATTGCACTTACTGGTTTCTTACCATTTTTACATATAATTGAACTCAGTCCTAGTATTTGATACTGTTTTGAAAATTCAGCCACTTTTTCTCAAACATGGAACTTAAATAAAATTTATAATGAAGTTTGGGCTGAATATTTATATATTATTATGCCAGAGGGGCTTACATGATTCTGGACTGAGTATGGGATCGGGCTGTGCGCCGCAGCAGTATTATATCGATATTGATATGAGGCTTAGGGCCTAATGGATGCCACGAGATGGCTTGATATTGCGCTTGGGCCGTAAGGGGCCCCTCCCGGAGTCTGCACACCCCCAGAGAGCGTCGTCGACGATAAATAAATGGAGCGGGCTGCACGCCGCAACGGGTACTAGAGAGTATCGTACTATTTATTGCATGTCTTAATTGATTGTCATTCATTTACTTATCTGTTGCAGCATCATTGTTTTCATTGGTTTATTGAGTTGACATTATCTGGATTAAACTGCTGTAATTATAGCTTACATTGTGCCTATCCAGGATTTCTTACTCTCAATCCTTATTTATGTTTATTACTCTCTGGGTTGGAACTACTCACATTACTCCCTGCACCTTGTGTGCAGATCTATGTGCACCCACTGAGGCTGAGTGAGGATTTCTCTGCCGAGCATCATATCAAGGTAGCTGCATGACGTCCGCACTCCTGATCTTCCCATGTAAACTATTTCCTTTATTTCCGCATTTCTTTAGAGCAATATGTAGTAGGTTGACACCCGTGTATTAGAGGCTCAGACTTGTGACACCGGATTCTTCAGGTTGTGTAGTAGTATTTCTACTTGGGTTTTCCGCATGTTTTAATTATATTTCAGAGTTTCAGTATTATGACTTAGTAATTATTTGTGTTAATTGAATCATGAACTGTATAAAAAGGGTTAAGGTTTTTGAATTGGTCGGGCTTGCCTAGCAGTGTGTTGGGCGCCATCACGACCGGGGTTAGGGTCGTGACATTTACCCATTTTTAAATTCGTTAACGGTTATAATCCAACAGTTAATAATTTACAAAATTTAACAAGCGGAAGACTTAAATTTCGAGTTTAATAATACTGCTAATACCATTCCATGACAAAACTACCCAAGATTGGTGTCACAACTTCACAGACTGTCTAAGAGTACTAAATACAATCGTTTGAAAGAAATATAACATTGTTTCTCTCGAAAACATGAGATAACAGAATGAAATATAAGATAGAGGAGATGCCGGGCCTGCGGACGCGTGCAAGGCTACCTCAGAGTCTCGGACTGAAGGATAGCTCCCAATCTACTGTTGATGACCAAATGCTACTCCGGGACCTGGATCTGTGCAAAAGAGCACAGAGTGTAGTATCAGCACAACCGACCCCATGTGCTGGTAAGTGCCTAGCCTAACCTCGGCGAAGTAGTGACGAGGCTAGACCAGACTACCACATAAACCTGTGCAGTTATATAATGTACAGCGGAAAGTAAAACAGAAATAAACAAATAAAGATGGGAGGGGGAAACATGCTTCGGGGAACAGGTAAAAACAGAATATCAAGAGAACTATAAAGGAATCAAAATCCAACCACTAACAAGAATAAGAAAAACAAAGGTAGATCTCACTGTCAGTACACATCTCGTTGCAGGCGTGCAACCCGATCCCATTTCCTGTATCTCGTGGCAGGCGTGCCACCCGCTCCCATTTTCTTATATCTCGTGGTAGGCGTACCACCGCTCCCATTTCATTATATATCTCGTGGTAGGCGTACCACCCGCTCCCATTTTATTATATCTTGTGGTAGGCGTACCACCCGCTCCCATTTCATTATATCTTGGTAGGCGTACCACCCGCTCCCATTTCATTATATCTTGTGGTAGGCGTACCACCCGCTCCTATTTCATTATATTAACAGTTCTTCCAAATAAAATTACTCCAACAAACGCAACAATTAATACGAATTCATAAGACAACAAAGTACATAATAATTATGATTCACTGAGGAAAAATAAATAATGACAAGTAGCAAGTAATTATGGACTTTAAGGATCAAATAGGCAATTTAATATTTAGTATACTAAATGTCAAGTAGCAATTAAGTCATATAAACATGTAGCAATTATAGCATAAATTCAAGGCATAGTGTTGCGCAATGATACCTCGAGCCAATAATAACAAGTAACACAATAAAGGAAAATGCCAACATAAAGAATCACAATAATAGTGAAATAAGATAATTAATGCACTTGAACCGATAACAACAAGAATCATAACAAACGGCAATAAGTGCACGGCATCACTTTTCGTGCTTTTACCCTCTCTCACTAAAACAATACACGGCATCACCATTCGTGCTTTACGCTTTTCCTCACCCAAAAAACAATCACAAACAATAAGGCAAGGAAATAAAGGAAATTTGCAATAAGAATCCCGGCAAGGGAGCAACAAGTCAATAATTAAATCCCGGCAAGGGAACAACATCAATAGCATCAACATCCCGGCAAGGGAGATAACAAATACATCAACAATAGCCCAACAAGGGTGACAACATAATGATCTCTTCTCTTTCTCACTTTTTTACTTCACAATTCACTTCACAACTCGAGCCAATGCTCCAGAGGTTCAAAATCCATGAATTCTTTCAAACTTCATAAAACATCAAAATTTTCAATTTAGATCCCAATCACGTCAAACGACGTCCGTTTTCAACCAAATTTCACATGAATGACTTAAACCATATATAAGACTTGTACCGAGCGCCGGAACCAAAATACGGTCCCGATACCAACACGTTCCAATCAATTTTCATTTCAAATTTCCTTAAACAATTTCAGAAAACAATTTTACAAAAAAAATCATTTCTCGGGCTTGGGACCTCGAAATTCGATTCCGGGCATACGCCCAAGTCCCATATTTTCCACGGATCCTCCGGGACTGTCAAATCACGGGTCCGGGTCCGTTTACCCAAAACATTGACCAAGGTCAAATTTATTCATTTTAACATCAACACTTATCATTTTTCACACAGTTTCTCATTTGAGCTTTCCGGCTACGCGCCCGGACTGTGCACGCAAATCGAGGTGACTCTAAATGAGCTTTTCAAGGCCTCGGAGACACAGAATTCAATTAAAAACAGGTGATGACCCTTTGGGTCGTCACATTCTCCACCTCTAAAACAAACGTTCGTCCTTGAACGGACAGAAGAAGGAAGTACCTGAGTCGGGGAAAAGATGAGGATAACGGCTCCGCATATCGGACTCGGACTCCCAGGTCGATGCCTCAGGAGGCTGACCTCTCCACTGGACACGAACAGAAGGGAAACTCTTCGACCTCAACTGACGAATCTGCCGGTCTAGAATAGCTATCGGCTCCTCCTCATAAGACAAGTCCTTGTCCAATTGGACAGTGCTGAAATCTAACACGTGGGCTGGGTCGCCGTGATACCTCCGAAGCACGGACGCATGGAACACTGGATGCACGGCTGATAAGCTCGGCGGCAAAGCAAGTCTATAAGCTACCTCTCCCACTCGATCAAGAATCTCAAACGGGCCAATGAACCTAGGGCTAAGCTTGCCCTTCTTCCCAGATCTCATCACGCCCTTCATAGGCGACACTCGGAGCAATACCCGCTCACCAACCATAAAAGCCACATCTCGAACCTAGCGGTCTGCATAACTCTTTTGTCTGGACTGAGCTGAATGAAGCCTATCCTGAATGATCCTGACCTTGTCCAAGGCCTCCTAATCCAGATCCGTACCCAACAACCGAGCCTCTCCCGACTCAAACCATCCAATCGGAGACCAACACCGTCTACCATATAAAGCCTCACAAGGAGCCATCTGGATGCTCGACTGGTAGCTGTTGTTGTAGGCAAACTCCGCTAAAGGAAAAAACTGATCCCACGAACCTCCAAAGTGAATAACACAACCTCGGAGCATATCCTCCAAAATCTGAATAGTCCGCTCGGACTGACCGTCCATCTGGGGATGAAATGTTGTGCTCAACTCAACCCGTGTGCCCAACTCTCGCTGAACTGCTCTCCAGAAATGCGAGGTAAACTGCCTACCTCGGTCCGAAATGATAGACACGGGCACACCATGAGGGCGAACAATCTCCCGGATATAGATCTCAGCTAGCCTCTCGGATGAATAGGAGACTGCCACAGGAATGAAATACGCTGACTTCCTACTCAAAGCATCGGCCACCACATTGGCCTTTCCCGGATGATATAAAATGGTGATATCAAGATCCTTCAACAACTCCAACCACCTCCTCTGCCTCAAATTCAACTCCTTTTGCTTGAACAATACTGAAGACTCTTGTGATCCGTGAACACCTCACATGCCACGCTATACAGATAATGCCTCCAAATCTTCAGTGCGTGAACTATGGCTGCCAACTCCAAATCATGAACCGGATAATTCTTCTCATGAATCTTCAACTGCCGCGAAGCATAGGCAATGGCCTTGCCATCCTGCATCAATACTGCGACAAGCCTAATGCGAGAAGCATCACAGTAAACTGTATAAGGCCCGGAACCTGTGGGCAAAACCAACATCGGTGCCGTAGTCAGAGCTATCTTGAGCTTCTGAAAGCTCGCCTCACACTCGTCTGACCATCTGAACTGGGCACCCTTTTGGGTCAACCTGGTCATCGGGGCTGCAATAGATGAAAACCCCTCCACGAACCAACGATAGTAGCCTGCCGATCCCAAGAAACTCCGAATCTCTGTAGCTGATGCTGGTCTAGGCCAGTTCTTGACTGCCTCAATCTTCTTTGGGTCTACCTGAATACCCTCTGCTGATACGACATGACCCAGAAATGCAACTGAACTCAACCAGAACTCACACTTGGAGAACTTTGCATATAACTGACTATCCCTCAAAGTCTGAAGAACCACTCTAAGGTGCTGCTCGTACTCCTCCTGGCTGCGGGAATATAGCAATATATCATCAACGAAGACTATCACGAACGAATCCAAATAAGGCTTGAACACTCGGTTCATCAAATCCATGAAAGCTGCTGGGGCATTTGTCAACCCGAATGACATAACCAAGAACTCATAATGCCCGTACCGAGTGCGGAAAGCTCGCTTAGGGACATCGGATGCCCTAATCCTCAACTGGTGATAGCCAGATCTCAAGTCAATCTTAGAAAATACCTTGGCACCCTGAAGCTGATCGAACAAATCATCAATCCTCGGTAGTGGATACTTATTCTTGATTGTAACCTTGTTCAATTGCCGGTAATCAATACACATTCTCATTGATCCGTCCTTCTCTTAACAAACAATACCGGTGCACCCCAAGGCGAAATACTGGGTCTAATGAAACCCTTCTCATGCAAGTCTTGCAACTGCTCCTTCAACTCTTTCAACTCAGGCGGGGCCATACGATACGGCGAAATAGAAATGGGCTGAGTGCCCGGAGCCAAATCAATGCAGAAATCAATATCCCTGTCGGGTGGTATACCCGGCAGGTCTGAAAGGAAATACCTCAGGAAACTCCTGAACAACGGGCACAGAATCAATAGAAGGGACCTCAGCACTAGAATCGCGAACATAAGCCAATAGGCCAAACACCCCTTCTCGACCATACGTCGAGCCTTCACACAAGAGATAACACTACGGGCAGAATGACTAAGAGTCCCTCTCCACTCTAAATGAAGGCATACCCGGTAAAGCTAAGGTCACAGTCTTGGCGTGACAGTCCAAGATAGCGCGGTAAGGTGATAACCAGTCCATTCCCAATATGACACCGAAATCATCCACGTCCAGAAGAAGCAAATCTACACGAGTCTCAAGACCCCCAATCAACACTATACATGATCAATGAACACGATCCACCATAATAGAATCACCTACCGGCGTAGACACATAAACAGGGGCTCTCAAAGAATCACTAGGCATGACCAGATGCGGCGCAAAATAAAACCGAAGCTTCTCTACCACAAACCAGAACAATACTTGCACCTCCACCTCTAATATCTTTACCTCCACCTCTAGCATCTCTACCTCCACCTCTAATACCTCATGACAGTTGTCTAGATAATCCTGGGGGTCCTCAGTAGATGCACCGCTGAATGTAGTAGTGAAGAGCTTGGGGAAACTTATCCAATCTCCACAAAGCCTCCGAAAACGTAGCTGATCTATCACCGGTCTATGCTGCTGCTCGGCTGCTCGGCTGAAGAAGCGGTAAAAAGGAAATTTGCAATAAGAATCCCGGCAAGGGAGCAACAAGTCAACAATTAAATCCCGGCAAGGGAACAACATCAATAGCATCAACATCCCGGCAAGGGAGATAACAAATACATCAACAATAGCGCAACAAGTGTGACAACATAATGATCTCTTCTCTTTCTCACTTTTACTTCACAATTCACTTCACAACTTGAGCCAATGCTCCAAAGGTTTAATTATCACTTATACTTTCACCATTCGTTATACAACTTGAGCCAACGCTCCTCAATGTTCATAGGTCACAATTATTTCCACAAACTTTATACAACATTTAGAGATCTTCACCAAGGCATGACTAATACAAGGAAATCATGAAAATCACAATATAAGACTCACGGTCATACTTGACACCAACGTATAGATACTCGCCACCATGCCTATACGTCGTACTCAACAATTATCACATAGCAAATAGGACTCAACTCCTAATCCCTCAAGCTAAGGTTAGACCAAACACTTACCTCGATGCCACGAACACAATTCAAGTCTCAATTATAGCTTTACCCCTTGATTCCACCACCAATTCGCTCGTATCTAATCACAAATTACTTAATTACATCAATAAGTGCCAAATGAATCAACCCCAATGCATGAAAATGCGTTTTCCAAAGTTTTACCCAAAAAGTCAAAAATCGCCCCCGGGTTGTCACGACCCCAGTTCGCCCTCCGTGAACTGTCGTGATGACACCTAGTCCCTACGACTAGGTAAGCCTAACAAGTGCGAAAAAAAAACAATCAAAACCTTGCGTAAATTATAACTTAAAGCCAAGATTTAACAAAATGGAAATGAAATGTAAAATGCCACTCGGCACATACAACACAATATCTCAAACTTCTACAATACTATCCCAAAACCCGGAAACTCACGGGAACACAAGCTGAGAGAAATATAGTAAAAATGCTCTAACTCCGGAATGTCTACATCAATAGTATGATAGAAGGTAATACTACAAGATAGAATAAAGATGGAGACTCTTCGGTCTGCGGACGCAGCAGTTGTACCTCGAAGTCTCCAAAAGCTCTCCCTGCCTCAAGGATGGTAAGCCTGTGCAGAGGTACCTGGATCTGCACATGAAAAACATGCGCAGGAAGGGCATGAGTACACCACAGCGATACTCAGTAAGTGCCAAGCCTAACCTCGGTTGGGTAGTGATGAGGAAGGTCAGGGCCCTACTGAGGTTAAATAAGATATAAGGTTTAACAATGTGAAATGACAGTGTGATTAAATAACACAAGATATGAAGGACAACAACAACTATAACAAGGCAAGTAAAATACAATAAAAGAACGCAACTCAACTCCAAAATAACAACCGGGGATCTCCCAGGATACCTGTAGTCCCCAAATATAAATGTCATATCCAGTGGATCTCCCGGGTGCAGTCCCGTAGTCTAACTCATAAATGTGCATGGGGATCTCCCGGACAGCAATTCCGTAGTCCCAAAGTAAACATACAGGGGAGCTCCCGGGATACCGTCCCGTAGTCCCAAAGTAAAAGTGCAGGGGGATCTCCCGAAATACCGTTCTGTAGTCCCAAAGTAAATACACAGCAACAACAAGAATTCAATCCAATCGATTTCATATCAAAGTGAAGCAGGAAATCCTAACCTAGCATGATTCACGTAATACAATTAAGGCAGTTAAGGCAAATAGAGCAATTTAGTCAAGTAGACATGTTTCTCTAAGCTACAGCAGGTTTAATGTCCAAACGGTGTAAGCAAGAAAAGGAAGAACACAATTCAAGGCTATTTTTTAAAGAAAAACAGGATTTCCAACAAGTAGCACAAGTACGCGCTCGTCACCTCACGTACGAGGCATTTCAATTACCACAATATCAATCCTAAGGGGAAAGGTCCTCCACACAAGGTTAGACAAGCCACTTACCTCGAATCGGCTCAAAATCAACTCGAAACCACACCCTTGCCACGAGTATCCGACTCCAAATGGCCCAAATCTATTCAAGTCAATTTCATAATGTAAATAACACTTCAAATAACTGATTCTATAATTAAATTCTAAGCTAAGACGCGAAATTAGGTAAAATAACCAAAACGCCCCTCAGACCAATGTCTCGAAATCGGGTGAAATTTATATTTTCAGAAACCTCGTACTCCCACGAGTCTATTCACAACAAGAACACTGAAATCGGAGTCCAAATGACCCCTCAACCCCTCAATTAAAGGTCTAAGGACTTTTCCCCCAATTTCTACCAAAATTCCGAAATTAAATGATGAAATTACTAAAGATTGATGGAATATGACTAGAAAGGGTTAAAGAATCGTTACCCAGAGATCTCCTCTTCAAAATCCCACTCAAAATCGCCCTCTCCCGAGCTCTAATTCGATTTTTCAACTTTTGAAACCAAACCCTCGAAATTTCATATTTCTGCACAGCTATTTCCGCATCTGCGGTCATGGGACTGCATCTGCGGTCCAGCTTCTGCGGACCAAAGTGTCGCATATGCGACTTTCATTAAAGATCCCAGGAGCCGCATCTGCGGTAAAACTTCCGCATCTGCGGAACCTGAAGGAAAACCCAAAATCAGCATCTGCGCTTGCCTTGCCGCATCTGCGGCGCCGCATCTGCGGTCCCCAAACCGCAGATGCGAAAATATCAGAAGCAGCAAAAATCTGCAGTCTCTTAACTTCAAAATCTTTCTGCCAACCATCCGAAATCATCCCGAGGCCCCCGGGACCCCAACCAAAAGCACCAATAACACCTAATACCTCATTCAAACTTGTACCAATCTGTAAACCATCTAAAACAACATCGAAAACTCGAATTAATCAAGGATTTAGCCTAAGAACTCCAAATTTTCCTCAAAATATGCTTTCGATCAAAAACCTAACCAAACCACCTCCGAACGACTTGAAATTTTGCACACACATCACGAATGACATGAAGGAACTACTGCTAGTCTCGGAATTCCATTCCGACCCTCGGATAAAAATCTCACTATTGAACCGGAAACTTCCAAAATTCAACCTTCGGCATTTCAAGCCTAAATTAGCTACGGACCCCCAAAACACAATCCGACCACGCCCCTAAGCCCGAAATCACCTAACGGAGCTAACGGAACCATCAGATTTCTATTTCGAGACTGTCTTCACACTGTTCCGACTATGGTAAATTTTCCAACACTTAAGCTCTCATTTAGGGACTAAGTGTCCCAAAACTCTCCAAAACTCAAAACTGAACATCCCGACAAATCAAAATAGCAGAAATAAGCTTGGGGGAAGCAGTTAATAGGGGATCGGGGCGTAAATTCCAAAAACAACCGGCCGGGTCGTTACACCGGCCCACGTGGTCAAAACTCAAGGTTCGAACCAAAACCCGATTACCCATTCCCCCACGAACTCAACTATGTAATTTGTTTTGAAATTGGACGTCAAATCGAGGTCCAAATCCCCAATTTTTGAAAGACCTAGGTTCTTCCCAAAACACCCAATTTCCCCCATGAAAATCTTTGATTTTAGGTTGAAATCATGTTAAAAGATGTTAATGATTGAAAGAAATGAGTAAAAACTTACTTACAATTGATTTGGAAGAAGACTTGTTCTTGGAAAATCGCCTAAGTGTGTTTGGGTTTGAGAAAATATGAAAATGGGGTTCAAAATCGTTTAAGTGTAAAATTGCAGGTCTTTGATATGGGAAATGCGAACAGGGGTTCGCAATTGCGAACAGGGGTTCGCCATTGCGAACCCCGACCTCTGCAGATGTGGGAATTGCGAAATAGGGTTCGCATTTGCGAACCCTTCAGATATCCCAAACTTTCGCATTTGCGAAACAATAGTCGCATTTGCGAAAAAGAGATCGCATTTGTGATCGCAGAGGATTTAGGCGGGCATCGCATTTGCGATGCATGGCTCTCATTTGCGAGCTCGCATTTGCGAGACTGGCTTTGCAAATGCGAAGCCTGCAGATCAGAACACACCAGATATTTTTCAAAGTTCAAAATGCACCCGTGACCTATTCAAAACTCTCCCGAGCCCTCGGGGCTCCAAACCAAATATACACACAACCTCAAAAACATCCTACGGACTTATTCGTGCGATCAAATCACCAAAATAACATCATAAACATCGAATTAAACCTCAAAATCCATGAATTCTTTCAAACTTCATAAAACATCAAATTTCCAATTTAGGTCCGAATCACGTCAAACGACGTCCGTTTTCAACCAAATTTCATAGGAATGACTTAAACCATATGTAAGACCTGTACCGGGCGCCGGAACCAAAATACGGGCCCGATACCAACACGTTCTAATCAATTTTCATTTCAAATTTCCTTAAACAATTTGAGAAAACAATTTTACAAAAAAATTCATTTCTCGGGCTTGGGACCTCGGAATTCGATTCCGGGCATACGCCCAAGTCCCATATTTTCCTACGGACCCTCCGTGACCGTCAAATAGGGCTGTGCATAATTTGGTAAATACCAAATTACCATACCGAAACCGAAATTTTTGGTATTTGGTATTTGGTATGGTATTTGGTTTAAATTTTAAAAATATTTGGTATTTGGTATTTTTTTTAAAAATACCGAAATACCGATACTGTACCGAAATATTTACTAAATTACATAATATATATTATATTATTTATAACATAAATATAAAAGTTGTAAAATTTTACTTCCCTTTATTCTTAGTTATTTTTTTTAATATTTCCCACCTTTTATTTTCACTATACGTACCTTTCCCCCCATTTTTTGGTTACCTGCTTACACCCAGTCCTTTCCCCTTCTAGTTTTAGGTTTAGAAATCTAAAATCCACCATTTTCAAACCTTACTTCAACTTAGACAGACCATAGACAAATCTCTCCAGCTCTCTCGCGGTAAGTTGCGCCTGGCTTCTAGCTTTTGCCTTCTCTCGCGGTTCGCAGTAGGTACGATCTCGATCTCCCCCCTCTCTCTATCTAGCTATCTATATTTTTCTCCTCTTCTCTGTTTCATCTCTCTCTCTCTCTCTCTCTCTCTCTCTCAATCTTCTGCTCCTTTTCTCTGTGTGTTCATATCTTGCTCTTTATATGTTTGGTAAGTTATTATTGAAAGAAGATGTGCACAAGTGGGTTAGGGTTTTTGGTACAATCAAAATTACTGAAAGAAGACAAAGCTGATTGCAATATTGTAGTAAAATTGAGTTTTGATACATTATTTTTTATGTTCTTTTGGTGGTAGATTATCGTTTTTTTGCTCTTATATATATGTCATATGCTTCATGTTTTACTTTTTGGTACATCATTCCTTCATGTTTTACTTTTTATCTTCACAGATGGCAGAGATTCAAAGTAAAATAGGTGAAAATGGGGGTTCAAATGAAACCACAGCTACAAGTGAAGTTGATTCAGTTTTAAGCAATAAAAGGAAAGGCATGAAAGAAAGATCTGTTGTGTGGGAACACTTTCAAAAGCTGGTTGATGGTCCTAATGGGGTAACAATTGTAAAATGTAAATACTGTGATTTTACGAAGGAAGATTTTAATATCAAAAATGGCGGGATTGAAAGGTCATATGAGCAGGTGTGTGAAATTTCCCTATAATGTTGAAACAAATCAAAGATTGATAGGCTTTCAACCAATTTCAGGTGGTAAAAAGGATGTGGGAATGCCCGTCTCTTGGAAATTTGATCAAGAACTTTGCAGAAGGGCTTTAGCTAAAATGATTATTCTTGATGAGCAACCTTTTAGCCATGTTGAAAAAGAAGGTTTTAAGAACTTTGTGAGAGCTTTATGTCCTCAATTTCGGGTTCCTTCCCGTCATACAGTGACTAGGGATTGTTTTGAGCTTTATGGTGAAGAGAAACAGAAACTCAAGAAACTTTTCAAAGAAACAAAACAAAGAATTTGTCTTACTACAGATACATGGACCTCATTACAAAAGATCAATTATATATGCATTACGGCTCACTTTATCGACAAGGATTGGAAGATGCACAAAAAAATAATAAACTTTTGTCCAATTACTAGTCATAAAGGTGATGATATGGCAAATGTTATTGCTAAGTGTTTGCTTGATTGGGGTTTAGATAAGATCTTCACTGTTACAGTTGATAACGCAAGTTCAAATGATGTTACAGTGAAAGAGTTGTCTAAGCAACTTACCAAATGGGGAACTAATTTGATGGAGGGTAAACACCTCCATATGAGATGTATGGCTCACATCCTCAATCTTGTTGTTCAGGATGGTTTGAAAGAAGTGGGTGATTCTGTGAAACGCGTTAGACAAGCAGTAAGATATATTAGGCAATCTCCTGCGAGGTGGAAAAAGTTTAAAGAATGTTGTGAAATTGAAAAGATTGCATGTAAGAAATCACTATGTTTGGATGTTCCCACTAGGTGGAACTCCACCTACTTGATGTTAAATGTGGCAAAAGAATTCGAGCATGCATTTGCAAGTTATGGTGCTCTTGATCATGGATTGTTGCATTATCTTCTTACTCGTGTGTGAAGATGGAAAATCAGTAGGTTCACTTGTAAGTTCTGATTGGGAAAGTGTGAGGCTCATGGTGAGATTTCTTGAAACTTTTTTTGTACTTACCTTGAAGATCTCTGGTTCACTTTATGTTACATCAAATGTTCATTTTGTTGAAATATGTGAACTTCATTATAATTTGAAAAGTTTGATAGCAGAAGATAACGTTGACTTGAGTTCAATGGCAGGAAAGATGAAAGAAAAATTTGACAAGTATTGGGGTACTCCAGAAAAGATGAATAAGATGATCTTTATTGCATGTATTTTGGATCCGCGCCATAAGTTTGAGTATGTTACTTATGCACTTGTGAGCATGTTCGGGGAAGAAACGGGAAAAAATATTGTAGGAGAAGTGGAAAGCTACATGACTTCTTTGTTTAATGAGTATGCAAAGAAACACTCAAAAAATGATCATGCTTCATCTTCTACATCAAGTAGCTCATCAGAGACGTCAAGTGCAAGTAGTCATGGAACTCAATCTAAAACTTCAAAGGCAACATTTTCACAACAATACAAGAGGCACAAAGCTGAAAATGGAATTCAGATGCTAAAACAGAGTTAGAGAAGTATCTAGATGAAGAATGTGATGATGGAGGTGATGGTTTTGATATCTTGCTTTGGTGGAAAGTGAACAAACCTAGATTTCCAATTGTTGCCGAGATTGCTCGTGATGTTTTGGCAATTCCTGTGTCTAGTGTGGCATCAGAGAGTGCTTTTAGTACAGGAGGCCGTATTCTTGATTGTTTTAGGAGCTCATTGACTCCCAAATTAGTACAAGCTCTTGTGTGTTGTCAAGATTGGCTTCGAAATGAATTACTTCCTGTTAGAGTTGAGGAAGATATAGATTATCTCGTGCAATTTGAACTTGGTAAGAATATTTTATTTGTATGCACTCTATATTGATATTTGCAATTGCAATTAGTTTATTGTTCATATTGCATAACAAATTACCTTGAATTCTCTGTAGGCTTGCCCAATGGAACAGAGCCTTGCATCGTTGATGTATAGTTGTTAGTTGCAACATATATGGTAAGTCTAGCTTTTATTTGGTTGATAAATGTCATCAATTTATGTTGTTAGATATTGGATTAATTTTAAATATCCTGGCATCCTTGCAGCACGAAGTTACCAGAGAGCTTCAGGAGAAATCTAGTTCCATGTTCTTTTGTTAAAGCCTGTGCACCACCTATTTTTGTCTATGTGGTTAATGGATGTTACACAGAATGGTTTCTGTAAACAACACTTGTGAAATACTTATTTTGGTCACATTTTGAGAAGCTTACTGGTGTCTGGTGCATTCCTTATGATGATGCAAGTTAGAGCTTTAGAGCAGACATATTTACATATTGATGAAGTTTGTAAACATTATTCTAATCTTATGCTCCTGTTTATAGAAGTCTCATATATGATGTGTAGTGTTGCTGCATTCATAAAATTGATTTTATTGGATAGTTATAATTTTAATTTTGCTAGCTAGTTAAGGCGTTTTTCTCCCCTAAATATTACGTTCAAAAAGTTGCTTTAGAGCCGAACAAACCGAAATTATCGTATCGAATAAACCGAAACCGAAAGGCGAAAAGTCGAATCATACCGAATTTAATTAGGTACGGTATTGGTATAGCATTTTAGGAAACCGAATACCGAAAATATCGAACCGAATTATTTAAATACCGTACCGTACCGATCGATGAACACCCCTACCGTCAAATCACGGGTCCGGGTCCGTTTACCCAAAACGTTGACCAAGGTCAAATTTATTCATTTTAACATCAAAACTTATCATTTTTCACACAGTTTCTCATTTGAGCTTTTCGGCTACACGCCCGGACTGCGCACGCAAATTGAGGTGACTCTAAATGAGGGTTTCAAGGCCTCGGAGACACAGAATTCAATTAAAAACAGGTGATGACCCTTTGGGTCGTCACAATTGTACATCCTTTTACATTGTAGATATATATATATTTGTTAATATATATAGACGTGTGTGTATATATATATATATATATATATATATATATATATATATATATATATATATATATGTATGTATGTATATGTGTATATATATATATATATATTACTCTATTGTTAGTTGGTGATTTAGTGCATTATTAGGCTTATTACTGATTTTTACCTCATTACAAAGAAGAGTTTTAGCGGCTAAAAGGTTCGCAAAATATTTTGCAATTGGTTAGTTTGTCCGTGTGAAGGTCTAAAAGGATCTGAATAATCTTTCACTTATATTTGAACACTAAAAGTATCTATTCGAAGTGAAATTTGAAAAAAAAAATAGTAGTATCGAACAACTGAGAATAGATAGAATAGAAGAATGAGATAAACGAGTATATACAGAACTTTGTTCTTTGTTGTACAATAATTTACTCACGATAAAATTGATTCAATCATTTTGCATTCTCTTAAATCTGTATTTTCCGCTTCAACTTGCCTTTTCTCATTAGTCCGAACATCTGCTACATTAAAAAGATTTCCAGATCTGTCTAGCACATGTAATGCAGCTTCAGGTTACACCTCTGTTTTTAACTCACGTCCATCAATATTCCATATAATACCTTTGTTTTCAACATTTAGTTGTTGCAAAAATTACCCCAAAAGTATATTATATGATTTATATCTGAATTGGTTTAATGCAATGGATTGATATTCAGTATTTTGGTAGTTTGAATGCTATCTATTAGGGAGATGATCAGGAAGACATTTCCTGTTATGCCTTCCTTGTGGGATCAAAACTTGAATACTAGACTGATTTAGTGTATGATATGTTACGTTATGGATTGGGCCTATTTCTTTTAGGAGTCCTAAGTGTTATGTATCATTTTCACTGTTCGCGGCTTCTCGCGGATGATTATTTTATATATTTGAACTATATTTTTGTTAATTCCTCCTTTTTACTAATGAATTTTTAGCTCTTGCAGCAATTATACAAAAGATAAGAATATCTTGAACGTCATGGACAATCCTAGAAATAAAAGATGGATGTATTGTGATAGAGTTAGAAAAGAATATTTAGATGGAGTAGAGGATTTTTTAAATTATGCCTTTTCTGAAAAACAAGAAGGAGAAAAAATTGCATGTCCTTATACGGAGTGTGTGCTCATCCATCAAGTAAATCGGGCTACAGCATATGATCATCTTGTTATTAATGGTATTATACCATCATATGATACTTGGTTTTGTCATGGGGAGTCTTTGAAGGGATCAAACAATGCTCGAGCAAATAACCGCAACCAGTCAACTCAAAGGAGTGATGATATGAGAGGAATAATACATGATGCATTTGGAGGTATTACACAGTTCATGGATTTCTGACGTTAGTGAAACAGGTGGCATAGAGCAAAACTTACAAGAGAGTACTGCTCATCCATCTGGAAATCACCCCCATCAAGAGGTGGATAAGTTTGAACAGCTCATGAAGGAGGCAAATGAAGAATTATATCCTGGATGTAAGAAGTTTAGCAAACTATCCTTTTTGCTGCATATGTATCGCACAAAATGTATGTTCAAGTGGTCAAATGAATCTTTTAATGCTCTGCTTGGACTTTTGAAAGATGCACTGTCTGAAGGAGAAAAATTACCTCCTTCTTTCTATGAGACCAAAAAGATAGTTGAAGGCTTGGGCTTAAAGTATGAAAAAATTCATGCTTGTCCCAACGATTGCATGCTTTTTAGGAAAGAGTTAGCTAATAAGAATGTCAATAAATGCAAAATTTGTGGGGCTTCTAGATGGAAAAATGATGCTAGAAAAATTCTAGCCAAGGTCCTAAGGTATTTTCCTTTAAAACCAAGGCTACAGAGATTGTTTATGTCTTCAGAAACGTCTAAAGCAATGCGATGGCATCATGAAGAGCGCAACAAAGATGGAGTTCTACGGCATCCTGCAGATTCTGAAGCCTTGAAAATTTTTGATAGTAAATATCCCGAATTTGCTGGAGATCCACGCAATGTGCGCCTAGGATTAGCTTCTGATGGGTTATTTGGCACAATGCGAACTGTTCACAGTACATGGCCAGTGATTTTAATGCCATATAATCTTCCACCATGGATGTGCATGAAACAAGAGTTCTTCATACTGTCCTTAGTTATTCCTGGACCAAAAGCACCTGGCAATAATATTGAAGTCTTTTTGCAACCTTTAATAGAAGAGTTGAATGAATTATGGGATATTGGGGTCGAAACATACGATGCATCTACTAAGGATATATTTCAAATGCGAGCAGCTCTCATGTGGACTATAAATGATTTTCCAGCATATGGTACTCTCTCTGGATGGTGCACTTATGGTCGGTTTGCATGCCCTTCTTGTGACATAAACACTCAATCTAGAAGGCTCAGATATGGCAGAAAGTTTTGTTACATGGCGCATCGACGCTTCTTGAAGTCGGGACACAAATATCGGAATGATGCAAAATCGTTTGACGGGACAAAAGAATCAAGACCTGCACCATGTCCAGTATCTGGGTCACTAGTGCTGAATCAAGTTAAAGATATAAAATTTACTCTCGGCCAGTCTAGCGAAGAGGTAAGTGGGGTCACGAAAAATACATGGAGAAAGAGGAGTATTTTTTTCGATCTTCCTTATTGGAAGTCGAACTTGGTGCGCCATAATCTTGATGTGATGCACATAGAAAAGAATGTGTGTGATAACTTAATTTATACATTATTGGATCTTGGTAAAAAGTCTAAAGACAACTTAGAAGCTCGATTGGACTTGAAGGAGATGAAAATAAGACCAAGTTTATGGCCTCAATATCGAGCTAGTGGGAGACCATATCTTCCACCTACTTTTTTCACAATGTCTCCGAATGAAAAGGAGTTATTTTATGAAGTTCTACAAAATGCCAAGTTTCCAGATGGCTATGCGTCTAATATCTCACGTTGCTTTTGCAAACGAAAGATATTTGGGCTAAAAACTCATGATTGTCATTTTATAATGCAAGAACTTCTTCCTCTTGCCTTGCGGAGATCAGTAGATAAAAGAGTTAGTTCCATTTTAATTGAATTATGCACATTCTTTCGTGTTCTGTGTATTAAAGAACTGAAACTAGAAGAGTTAAAGTTACTTGAAGAAAAGATTCCAGAAACATTGTCTACTATGGAGAAACTTTTCCTCCCAGGATTCTTTACTGTTATGATACACTTGGTTATTCACTTGGCAACCGAGGCTAAACATGCGGGGCCGGTACATTATCGCTGGATGTACCCAATTGAGAGGTATCAAGAATATTACTGAATCTTTATCATATATCTTTAGTTGTTAAATATTATGATATCAAACTAATACCATTATTTTAATCCATAGGTTCTTGGGTACATTAAAATCATATATTCGTAATCATGCATGTCCAGAAGGTTCAATAGCAGAAGCATACATAGCAAATGAGTGTATGGCATTTTGCTCACAATATTTGGAGGGGGGAGATTCAAGGTCTTATTGTTCAAAAAAATGCGGTGATGGGATTGAGCATGAGAATAGTAAAGAAGAATGTCTTTTTCCAATTGTTGGGGAATCGTACGGTGGAGTAGATGTATTTGAGTTGGATGAGAAAACATGGTTGCAAGCACATCGGCATGTGCTTTTCAATTACGAGTCAGAAGTGGTTGAGAATTATAAAAAGTAAGTGTTATATTTATTATTCAATATATGTATATTACTTATTTAATTAAAAAATTGATATGTGCGAGTTACATGAATAGGGAACATATTGCTGAAATCGAGAGATCACATCGTAAGCATCGTTTGACACAACATCAACTTGACCGTGCGCATTTCGATATATTTCATGAGTGGTTCAAGGAGCAAGTAAGTAGTAGGACTAAGTCATTGGTTATGTTAAATTATTGTCCTTGTACAGATATCCACATTTATTATTGTATCTTCTATTTGGTTAGATAAAGGAATTGGAAGCCACATCTAAGATCTTAAAAGATGTTAAAGTCCTTGCACAAGGGCTGAGTTACATTGCAAAAAGATTCACTGCATTCGATGTAAATAACGGGTATCGATTCCGAACGAAACAAAGTGAAGAATTCAAGGTGACGCAAAATAGTAGTGTTATGGTCGTTTCAAAGACTGAAAGTTATGCAAGTACAAGTGACAATGCTCCAAAGTCTGCAAATATCACATATTATGGTAGATTGAATGATATTGTGGAGTTAAACTACTATGAAGAATTTAAGGTTGTCTTATTTAAGTGTGATTGGGTTGTTGTAACTAAAGGTAGAGGAGTTAAGGAAGATGACTTGGGTTTCACACTTGTGAATTTCTCACACCTAACAGACTCTGGCGTTCGAGAACGTCATGAGCCCTTTATTTTTGCAGAACAAGCTCAACAAGTAATATTTGTACAAGATCCTCAAGATCATTTTTGGTTTGTCCCTAGGTTAATTAAACCTCGAGATATTTTTAATATGGGAGATGAAAATAGTTTGCAGTTTGAGTCATCAATACAGAGTGATGCCACTGACTTGGCTCTCTTAGAAAATGCTCGTGTTCTCGAAGATGAGTATAATGATTGGGTAAGAAGTGGTGTCGATGGGATTGTAATTGATACAAACGCGCATTCTCAAGCTTCTCTAAATGATGGTGAAGCTAATGTTGAGGGAGGAAATGACATTGAAAATGAATGTGATTCTACATAAGATAGCTGGAACTTATAGAATATTTTTCTTTCAAGTGTTATTTAAGAACTTCTAAGGTTTAGTTATTTTTTTACTTCAGAAATTCAAATATTAGATTTTTGAGTGAATTCGTTGTGCTTTTTTTTTGTTACCTTATATTTTGCTTATTGTATCCACTAAATTGTGATATGCTAAGGTGATATTGTCACGGGATAATTTTTTTGTAGTTAATCAATAACTCTTATCTCTAAAACAATCTTTATTACAATGTTGTGTTTGTATGCACGAATCGCTAATTTTTTTTCACATCTTGAGATAAGGATGATGCTTCCTCCTGCTTTGCATATGACATGCTGATCTGTTGGATTTAATCTGGTACTAGTATAACTTAATACAACTAGATAATTTCTTTATTTTGGAGAAGGAACTATGCAAACTAGAGGTCGCAAGCGACTGATAATTGAACAAGATGATGATGAAGATGTGCGACCTTATATTGAGCAGTTGATGGATGGTCAAAACCACTCTGCAGCCCAACCTTATATTGAGCAGTTAATGGATAGTCGAAACTTCTCTGAATATCAAGCACATGGTGAGCAATCTAATGAGTTGAATAGTTCTACTGGTGGCACTGAGGTCAACATAATGATGATGAATCAGGTAACACTTTTTTCTGGGATTGCTTTCAAATGTTAATTGTGTGAAAACTTTGGTTAATCACACTAGTTTTTATTGTGTAATTAGCAACTGGAATTTTCTGTAACTTTTATTTTGTACTTTTTTATATAATGTAACTAGCAAAAAAATTAAATTGTTGTTTGCTTGTATTTATTATGTCTTCAATGCAAATTTACTTTATTTTTAGAGTATTTGGGAGGGGAAAGAAAAGTTGTTGTGGCTGTGGAGAGGCAGGGGTAGTCTGTTTGTTATGAGTTTGGTGACTTCAGTAGGAAATAAGCTCTTAAAATGTAAAGATTGTTGGAATAAAGTGAGTTGTAGCTTTTAGTTTTCTCTAATAATAGGAAGGTCTTTATGCATCAGTAAATGAAGAATTGAAGTGCACTGTTGTAAACTTTTGTAATTCGATTAACATCAGGAATTCCATATCAGTTTTGCGTAAGTATAAGAATTGGTTGTTTTCATATATTACATTATCTTGTTCCTGTCAATGAGATGAAACAGTGATCTGCTTAAGCTATTAGCACATCTAGTACATGAATGTTATATGGTGCAGAAGTTACAGCACATAACATTGATTTAGGAGTTCCTCCATGGGCTTGATTTTATCATTTACATCTTTTAGTTGGTCTACTTATTATGAACATTGCTTTCTGTTGTTTTATCATGATACTGTTATTTAACAGCTTTTCGAGCATCTCTTAGGTGCTTAACCATATAAGTTTTTGCCATTTGATGACCTTCGAGTCTTCCATTCTAGGTAATTCAGAGCCAAGAAAGGTTTGCGGGCCTATTTTACTAAAAGATATTTGGAAGCTTCCTCCGGGGAAGATAGTTGATGTGCCGTTTAATAATCGTAACCAAGCTATTGAGGAAAAAGGNACTACCAGAACAACACCTCTACATGCAGGTGATTGAGAAATTTGTACAAGGAGTTAAAGAAGAAATTAGGTTGGAGTTTTGTAGGGTATGTTATTATTATTATTATTATTATTATTATTATTATTATTATTATTATTATTATTATTATTATTATTATACATGATATTTTCTTCTAAATGTTGGCTTTATTTTGTAGAAGAAGTTCTCTATCCCTAAACGGGAAGAAGCTTATGTCTTAAAGTCACTAGGAAAGAAATGGAAAGATTACAAGTGCGAGTTAAAAGGTGAGTACATGCGAAAATATAAGACTAAAGACGCTTTGCTGAAAAATAGACCAAGTCGCATACCGAGGGATCAATGGAGTGGTCTTGTCTCTTATTGGTTTTCGGATAAAGCTAAGGTATTAACAACTAAATCTTTAAAACACCCCTAGTTGATTATTTTCAGTGTATTGATTTTAGTTGTGCTCAAGTTTATTTATAATTTTTAAGATATCATTTTAATATTTTAACGACAGAGGTGTACCCAAGAAAATAGAAATAATAGGACCAATCAAAAGATGTCTCATACCGGAGGATCTAAAGGTATTGCTACCTTGATAGATGAGCAGGTAAACCTGTAAAAAGTACTAACTATAATATTTTAAAATACTTTTTTAATGCATATCTCACATCAACTTTATTGTATTAGGCTGTAAATGGGATAGAGCCTACACGAGTCAAAAATTTTCATTATTAACTTCAATAAAAAACGCAAGGATGGTAGACCATTGGATGATGATTCTGTCAAGGCTAATTGTAAGTATTTCTTTTTCTTTTAATTTCTAAATTATGAAATAGTTAGAAAAAACTTAAAGCGAATAAATGAATTCCAAATTGGATTTATTATGTATTCTATTGTTAGGAAATGATAAATGAAAGGACGAGAAATAGCGAGAGCTCTGCTGACCAACCTCCTCGCAGCGTTGCTTGGGAAGGCGATGTGTATTCCCAGGTATTCGGAAATGACAAAAGTGGGTATGTTCGTGGCTTAGGACTTGGTCCAACTCCTTCTGTTCTATGGGGTAGTAAATCTTCCTTAGGAAATATTGTTGGGGAGGATTCGTCTGATGAGGCTGTACAAAGGTTAGAACAAGAGATAACCGAGTTAAAGGATAAACACAATGAAGAAATGAACCTGATGAAACAAAATCAAGAGAAGATGCAATCATAATTACTCAAAATGAGACAACTCATGCGCAAATATACTTCTAATGAACCTATACCTCAAAATATCGATGGCACCTCAAGTGAACAGGTAACTCGATTTCATAAGTTTTAGACATTCTTAATGACATTTTAATCCTACAAAAGTATTGTTATCTAATGTGTGAATATTTATCAGGCCCCTGACGCCAACAACGGCCATGAACGAGCACCACAAACATCAAGGATATGCGGTGTTGCTGAAAATACTTCACTTTATCACGGTACTACTCATCTTTATCCTTCAGTGCACTACTGTTTGAGTTTTTTACTGTTTGAAACACCATCCAGAATATTTCTGAACTAAAGGTTACTGTTTGAAACACCATCCAGAATATTTCTGAACTAAAGGTGAAATATTTCCATTCACTCTCCATGCTTCTGAAACAGTACTTATCTTGAATTGGTTTTATACAGTAGGAAAATGGACTACCGCACCTGACCACTATTTTTAGATTGAAGTATGAGCAACTATTAAACACAAAAGATTGCTGTTAACTTTTTCCTCTGTTTCAGTGGGCAATGGGACTAATTATTATTTCGGAGGTCTTATAAGCTTCACTGTATGTATTGGAACACTATTTATCATTTGGTGTACTAAAGATACTTTTCACCTGTAAGCTAACTGAAATATAAAAGCATCAGGTTTTGAAGACTATAAAAGCATGTTAGCGTCGGGTTAAAAGCATCATATATTAGCTAGGTAGTGAATTTATGCGTGATATGATTGCATCATATAGATGCTTCAATCTCCTTTTTATGTAAATCCAAGATATTTTGAGCACTTACGTCCCTTTATATCAGAAAAGCTAACTGAAAGCTTTTCTGCCTTCGGTTGACCTGACAAAGATATTAGTCTGACAGCTTCTTCTTCTCCCTTGTAATTGGTGGCGTTCACAGTACATACTGTTGATACAAAATCAAAAGGAACACCACCATTTTAACTAAAGCTAATTTTCCTTTGTCCATATTGTAGTGATTGGCCCTTAAGGAAACACAGAAAGAAGAAGAATAAAAAGCAACAGCTGTAGAAAAGGTAAAATTAAGGACTGATAGGCAGTGAGATAATAGAAAGTCGAGTGCTATTACTATAACAACTGTGCATCCCCTTGATGATATACACGCGCACGTCATTTTGTTGTCTGAGTTTAATTTCTGTACACTTGATAATCTGACATTAACGATAACTATATATCAATTGCAATTACTTAAGTTGGGACTAGTTAGTAAATTTTGTTGTCCGAAGATGCTTCCTATTTTCCTCTTGCTGTTCTGTTCCGACGTTTGCAGCAAAATCTGTCATAACAGTATTTGGCCAAGTTAACTCAGTGAATTAACATCAGTGGTGTGGGTTCCTCATGTACTACTACATCTTGCAGTTTGTTTGTAACAGAAATAGGAGAAGAAAAGGGAGTAGATCCTCTTTCAGGACATATTGATCTAGCCACTTCCTCAAAACCTTGCACGTTCATTAGTTCTGTTGATTCTGTGTTGCAGATCTCTTTTTCTCTGTCCATCAGTGCAACCATATGTCACGACCCAATTTCCAACCCGGTCGTGATGGCGCCTCTCGTGAAGACAAGGCCAGCCAACTAACCCAAATCGTCTCTTTAACAATTATTAAACATAAATGAATAGATAAATACATCTTATCGACAATAATAACCAGTATTTACGACCCAACACAACCCGACCGGGGTGTCACAAGTCACGAGCATCTAAAGAAGTCTCAACACGACTACAGGGTCAATAATATACAAAATAAAATCTGGATTCAAAAGACGAAGTCCGGTGCCGCGAACGCTGGCGGTCACCTTGCTCAGCTACTGTGACGACCCGACCCGTCGTCTCATGTGTTATTGCTCCGTTTTCCCCATTTCATGATTCTTCATGTTTTGTTATCGGTATGTGGTGTGTTAGAGTTGATTTGGATTGGTTTTGATAAGAAATGGGACACTTAGTCTCTTTAAGGAAAGCTTAAGTTGGAAAAGTCAATCGAATGTTGACTATTGAGGTAGAAGGCTCGGATGTGATTTCCAGTGATTCGGTTAGCTTCGGGGGATGATTTGTGACTTGGGAGTGCGATCGGAATTGATTTTGGAGGTCCGGTGTAGAATTAGGCTTGAATTGGCGAAGTTAGTATTTTGGCGAATTCCGGTTGATAGGTGAGATTTTGATCCGAGGGTCGGAATGGAATTCCGAGAGTTGCTGTAGCTTCGATATGTGATTTGTGATGTGTGTGCAAAATTTCAGGTCATTCGGACGTCGTTTGGTTGAGTTTTTGATCGAAAGTGCATTTCGGAAGTTTTTGAAGAACTTAGGCTTGAATCCGATGTGATTTGATGGTTTTAGCGTTGTTTGATGTGTTTTGATGATTGGAACAAGTTTGAATGATGTTATGGGATATGTCCGTGCTTTTGGTTGAGGTCCCGGGGGCCTCGGGTGAGTTTCGGGGTGGTTTCGGATCATTTTGGAGAAATTTGATATTGCCGGTTCTGGTGTAACACTGTAGCTTGGCAAATGCGAAGGTTATTCTGGGAATTGCGAAAACACTGTAGCTTGGCAAATGTGATGGTTTTGCTGGGAATTGCGAAAACACTGTAGCTTCGCAAATGCGAAGGTTTTGCTGGGAATTGCGAATACACTGTAGCTGGGCAGAAGGGTTTTATATTATTTCATTCGCGAAGCTTGGTCCATTTTCCTCCATTGTTGAACATCTTGGGAGCTTTTTGGGAGCAATTGAAGATGGTTTCGACTGGAGTTTGTTGGAGGTAAGTTCCTTGGCCTAAATACTCGAGATTTTGTTAAATTTAACATGGAAATTGGTTGGAATTCATTAAAAGGGGTAAAGCTAGGGCTTGAGTTTTTGATATTTCAAATTGGGATTTGATAGGTCATTTGAGCTCGGATTTGGGAGTTCTTGGTATGTATGGACTCGTGGCGAGACGAGGAATTCGGTAATGTGAATTTTGTAATTTTTTGAGAAGCGGGCCCGGGGCTCGGGTTTTGCTAGTTTCGAGATTTCTGATATTTCTTGGCTGTTTTCGATTGGATATTGTTTCCTTAGCATATTGTGATGTATTCGCTCTGATTTTGGTTAGATTCGGCGCGCGTGGAGGCCGATTTGAGGGGCAAAGGCATCGCGGGTTTGAGATTTCACCGGTTCGAGGTGAGTAATACTTGTAAATGATATCCTGAGGGTTTGAAACCCCGGATTTGCACATCATAGTGCTGTATTGTGGTGACTTGCACGCCAGGTATGAGCGTGGGGTAGAGCACCGTTGGGGATGGTGACTTGGTCCGTCCCGGTTGTTGATTTTACTGCGTAATTGACTAAAACCTGCTTGATGCTATCGTGATTTGGGATGATTGCCATGTTTTGGGCTTCGTGCCGATTATTTGAATCCATTAGGGATTATTATCACTGTTTTCATGACACTTAGCATATTAAATGATTTCAGTCCTGAGTTAAACCATGTTTTGAAATGTGCAGTCATATTGTTAAAGTTTAAAGACTTAAATTGCATTTTTCTGATGTTTTGAGTTAAAAGCTATTACTTGACATTGCCCGAGTGGCTCATTTGCATGTTCTGGACTGAGGATGGATCGGGCTGCACGCCGCAGCGATATTATGATGATATTGCGCTTGGGCTGTAGGAGCCCCTCTGGAGTCGGACCCCCCACAGTGAGCGCGGGTACCCAAATGGATCGGGCTGCGCGCCGGAGCGGTCATGTGCATTGCATTGCATTCATGCATTGGTTCCTGTTTGTTCTACGTGTCATGACATTCAGCACTCTCATATCATTGGCATCCATGACATTCTACATACGTAGTAATTTCATCAATCGGGACGGACCAAGTCACAATCCCCAACGGTGCTCTACCCCACGCTCATATCCGGCGTGCAAGTCACCTCAATACAACACTATGATGTGCAAATCCGGGGTTTCAAACCCTCAGGATATCATTTACAAGTATTACTCACCTCGAACCGGCGAAATCTCAAGCCCGCGACGCCTTTGCCCCTCAAATCGGCCTCCTCGCGCGTTGAATCTAACAAAAATCAGGGCGAATACATCACAATATGCCAATGGGACAATACTCAATCGAAAACAATCGAAAAATAGCAACAATCTCGAAACTAGCAAAACACGAGCCCCAGGCCCACTTCTCAAAAAATTACAAAACTCACATTACCGGATTCCTCGTCTCGCCACGAGTTCATACATACCAAGAACTCCCAAATCCGAGCTCAAATGACCTGTCAAATCCCAAATTGAAATATCAAAAACTCAAGCCCTAGTCCATCAATTTTAGGCTTAATTCCCTGAATTTCTAGGTTAATTTCACATAATAGACATGTTTTTAACTCATAAATCTTACCTTCAATAAACTCCAGTCGAAACCCTCTTCAATTGCTCCCAAAAAGCTCTCAAGATGCTCAACAATGGAGCAAAATAATACCTAGCTCGCGGAGGAAATATTTAATAATCAGCCCAGCACTTTCGCTTATGCGGTCCCTATCCCGCTTCTGCGGGACCGCTTCCGCACTATTCCTTCCGCTTCTGCGGAAATCCCACTCTCGAACCAAACCGCTTCTGCGGTCACAACATCGCATAAGCGATTTTGCTTTTGCGGCTACACCAACGCTTCTGCGGAACCAGGCGCCCAGGCCTCCTCACTGCTTCTGCGGTCAATCCATCGCTTAAGCAGGTCCGCTTCTGCGGTCCAAGACTCGCAGAAGCGAGAATACCAGATATCAGCAACATTTGAAGTCCCCAAATCCAAATTTCATCCCGCTAGCCATCCGAAATCACCCCGAGGCCCCCCGGGACCTCAACCAAAAGCACCAACATGTCTTAAAGCATTATCCAAACTTGTTCCAATCATCACAACACATCAAACAACACTAAAATCATCAATTCTCATCGGATTCAAGCCTAAGTACTTTTAAAACTTCCGAAACCCGCATTCGATCAAAAACCCAACCAAACGACGTCCGAATGACCTGAAATTTTGCACACACATCACAAATCACATATCAAAGCTACAACAACTCTCGGAATTCCATTCCGACCCTCGGATCAAAATCTCACCTATCAACCGGAATTCGCCAAAATACTAACTTCGCCAATTCAAGCCTAATTCTACACCGGACCTCCAAAATCAATTCCGATCGCACTCCCAAGTCAGAAATCATCCCCCGAAGCTAACCGAATCACCGGAAATCACATCCGAGCCCTCTAAATCAATAGTCAACATTCGTTTGACTTTTCCAACTTAAGCTTTCCTTAAAGAGACTAAGTGTCTCATTTCTTATCAAAACCAATCCAAATCAACTCTAACACACCACATACCGATAACGAAACATGAAGAAGCATGAAATGGGGGAAACAGAGCAATAACACATGAGACGATGGGTCGGGTCGTCACATCCTCCCCAACTTAAACAAACGCTCGTCCTCGAGCGTACCCAGAGTTGTCCTAGAAGCCAACCAATAGCTGAATGACCTTACCAAGCATATACCCGGGGGTGATCCCTCGTTACCCTATCTCGCATAGGTCCGATAACACAATATAGCTGAAATTTCACAGTCCATCTAAACCATAAACCGTAGAACCACATTGCACTTCCCGAAATCATACACAAGGTTAGGACCTCACATCTATACTCAGAATAAACCTGAACCAGCTATAACAACCCATACCTGCAACCTCAGGTGAGATCATATGATATACCACATAATCCAAACACTCGAAACGGTAACTTCTATTCACAGTAGTTACCCACAGCAACCAAATACAGATAGAAAACCCTGTTATTAGCTAAAGTCTTATTCCAAAACTTTCGTATACTGCCAACAACAAATGAAACACGCAATAAATCGTAACCATTCCTCAGATCAAACATTCATGAGGCCACTTTCCTCTGACTAACACCACAACAGATTTCCGAGCCGAACCTCGATATTAACCTTCCAACAAGCTGAAACCAAATCTGTTCGTATTCATTAATGACCCCCAATGATCACCTCAGGTCCAACACACCACTCTGCTGATATGACACCTCAACACCGGCCTAAGCTACAACTCGCATAATACACGCACCAATAAGAGACGGTCTGAACATACTCGAATCATGAAAATGACTCAAACGAAAGAGCTGTACCTCAAGCTCATCAATACCATTATAACACAAGGCTGAGACCCCGTCTCACATCATAGAGTAGAACATATGAATCTACCCCGAAAGGTCATAACTTCACGCAACCTCGCTACAACGCACGATCCTAACCAAACACTGTTACACATGAAGCAACTCAAGTCACTATGATCAAAATTCGACAGCCACACACAATTTGATGTCTGAAACCAAGGCAATTAATTGCACCCACAGTGAAATAAACAATGTACGACATGCCACATGATAGGTCATAACCCACACTCCATTTACCGAGCAACATCCGATTACTCTTCCCGCTCGACTTCCACTATGAATCCCCAATAGATCTGCACCACGTGTGCCCATAACCAACAAATCATAACGCCTCACAGCACAGAAAAAGCAACTCATAGATCTCCCTAGATCACTAACAAGTTCAATAACGATCGAATCCATTTGTCCCTCAACAATACAACTCAAGACTAACCAAGCTAACTCAAGCTAAATACGTAGCCACATTGGCCTGCCAACGAACTCAATACCAAGAAACCTGAAGCTGCTCCTTCCACTACTATAACTCCTGCCAGAGCCGTACGATACGGTGCCCGGCACCAAATAAATACCGAAATCCGCCATCTCACCCGGCGACATGCCCGGCCATAAAAAACGCATCTGAAAAGTCACTCAATACCGGAACTGAATCAATGGTAGAAACCTCTGGACTGACATCTATCACGAATGCCCCATTGAGAAAAGCAATCCTTCTCAGCCGTCCGCTGCATCTTTTGAAATATATACCACTCTGCAAGAACATAATCCAATGCACCTTGCCGCTCAGCCCGTGGCATTTCCGGCCTAGCCCGTAGCACAATAGTCTGGAATAACCCAACACTGAGACAACCAGCCTACAATCCAATATCATATCCAAAATTTGGCATACCAAGCAAAGAAAGATCCACTCGGACCTCTAATTCCCAATAACCGCTAGACGGTGCCGATACACACGATTTACAACAACTGCATAGCCTGAACACGAGAACTCCTAGTCTCCAACTCCATATAGCACACAAATCACTATACCTGATCCCAAATTGCGCCGTACGAATACATATCACACCTCAAGTACCCAATCATCCCACAAAAGGTATTCTAAAGTTTCCCTGTGCCATCAAACAAACTCAGATATCAACAGTCGATCCCAAATGCCGCAACACTACCGAAGTATTATCAGTTTACATCACATTGCCCTTTTACTGGAACATATACCCCCGTCGAATCACTATGGTTGGCAATACCATTTTCCTTAATCATTTGAAGATCGATTCTTTAATCACCTGCAGCTGCCCGTGCTGCTTAAGAATTTAATGACTTTCCATTATGAACAGAACCGTAACCTTACACACACAAATCCCAATCCTCCACCACATATCGCATATACCATACCACACTAGTATAACATGAGAACTCCATCTCCCTTCCTAACCACAAACATCTACGTACTCCACTAGTCAAGAACTCTCCATCAATCCCATCAAGAAGAGAAATCATTACACATTCCATGCTTCACATGCCCATAGGCAATTTATACGTCTCTAAACCACGGTAAAACTATCAAGAACTCTCCCCCAATTCCCATTGTACAAGCTAAACTGCCAGGACTGAATCCTCTACCCGAACCAACGCTAAGCAAGCTGTCAGACTCAAGAGCCTAGCTGCACAATAC
>NC_031999.1:41864501-41884515 GCF_001879085.1 Nicotiana attenuata
GGTGAAGGCTCCGCGGCCGCACTACCATTATGTGCGGTCCGCGGAAGAGAAGTTCAGAGAGATGAAATATGCCCAGGTTCAAGTCATCGAGGTCCGCGGTCATTATTTTGCGGACCGCATTGGAGACCTCCGCGGCCGTGGTCCATTTTGCGCGGTCCGTGGAGCCTGAGTTCAGAGAGCCAAGACTTCAAGACCAAGAGCCTAGTACGGCCGCAGTCCATTTTGTGCGGCCCGCACTGACCCCGCAGGGGCATTTTTGTCCAGTTTTTCCAGCTTAGTATAAATAGAATCTTTTTTCATTTTTAGGGTAATCAGTTATTTTAGAACAGCAGCTGCGCTCGCGAGAAGCTATTTTGTTGCCATTTTGGGCATTTTAGCGTAACTGTAACGATAGATTCTCTGTATTTTCTTTAGTGTTTAATTCATATGTCTTTTTCTTCATCTATTTTTTTGATTTTATCTTCAAGCATGAGTAGCTAAACCCATTAGCTAGGGTTGTGGCTCAACCCTAGTGTGGGTAATTGATGGGTGTTGTGATTTAAGGTTAGATTGATTATGGTTATTCGTTATTTGGATCAATTTTATGGTTGAATTTATGAATTAGTGGTTGCAAACACTAATTTGTGTTTAGTAAACTTGGGCTCTTCTTGAGAAAGAGAGCCTAAGTCTCCAAAATTGACTCATCAAGGAATTGGGATGGACTCAAGAGATTTGATAGTCCCAATTAGAGGGTTAAACCTCGAGAGAGTAATTACCCGACTTGAACCCTAGTTGCTTGGGCAATTATGCATACCCAATAGATCTCGAGAGAGTCAATTGGGCAAAACCACTCTTTCTATCGAGAGGTGTAGAGTGGGTAGTATTGAGCAACAATTATAACATATTTCCCCAATCATGTCAATCTTGACTTGGATGCAATTACCCGTCAATTAGCCACCTAGGTGAAAGTCACTACCCTAGTGCCTTTTTAAACTATTAGATACCACTTGTAGCAATTCATCTCTTAGCTTAATCTAGTTGCATTTTCAATTAGTAGTTTGATAAATATAGAATTATAAAGAAAATCCAAAAATGAATAGATGACCAATTAACAGCATACACGCATTCCTCAACTAGATAGATACTCGACTCCAATCCTAGCTCTTTGTGGATTCGATCTCGACCCAAAATTGGGTAAAAGCTATTGCGATCCTCTCTCGCTAATTTTTTAGTGGTGCGGAGTTGGCAGCGATCACTTTTCGGCGTCGTTGCCGGTGAGCTAACGGTTTTGGCTATCTATTTAGTTAGTTTTGTGTGTTGTTCTTCTTTCCTTCTTTGTTACTGATTTGTTTGTGTGATTACTACAGGTACCCAATGGCTTTAAATGCTAATGACCCTCTTGGAAATATGCTTGCGGGGAGGAGGTAGATAAAATTGGAGAGGATGAGGTGCCTCTTGTGCCTCCCGGACCACGACGGGGCCGCCAGGCCAATGCTAATGATGTGGTTTTATGCTAGGATCTCTCCCGGTTGTGGTACTTTTGGGGTGCTTAAGAGTGAATACAACGGCTTACGGGCCTTAGGACGATGTGGTTTTATGCTAGGATCTCTCGTGGTGAGCGTTGAGTTAAGGGGCGTAGTTTGCGAGCAAGGAGAAGTGTTAACTTGAAGGCAATTCGGATGGAACTCAGAGAAATAGGACAGCTTGGTGATAGATTGGATCAACATGGTCATGGGTATAATCGGTTCTTTGTGTTCTTATGATGTGGTGAGTTTCTGCAGGTATTTTGTGGCAATACTCTTGGGTTTGGCGACCAGCGTGACTTGATTGAGTTAGAGGGATTCAATTATGATGGCTTGGTTATGTGAAAATGGGCTTCGTAGAGTTCTCGATGATTTCTACTACATCTTGGGATAGATATTTTCTACAGGCATGGGGAGTTTGTTATGCATTGTTATTTTTCCTGAATAGGATCAGGTGGAAGGTTTCTAGCTAATTGTGTATCTAATATGCTTGTGACTCATGGTTGATAATGTGCTTCTCGTGTTTTCATACGATGGCATGATAGATGTGGTGCGTCGTGTAGGATTGAATTTTGCATGTACATGGTTGTGGCTCGATTTTGAAGGGAAGGTCACGAATTCTAAGACAGCATGGATGAGTCCAAATGTTTAGATGAATGCTAGTACTACTTGGTATTACCTGAGAAGGGCACACATTTCAGAAGACGCATTGTGTTTTAACTTACGGATGCTTCATTGGTATTGCGGTACTCGCCTGGTTGAACGACTGCTAATATTCAGATTTTGCTTTGTGGCACGAAAGAATTATGAAAGTATTTATCGTGGAATTATTGTGTATGAAGAATGTGTCAATCACTTGAGTGGTCGAGTTTGGATCGAATATGGTAATTATGGTATTCCAGGGATTTGGAGACAGGGAGTTCTTAGAGGCAGATTGTTCCTTGGTTGCGGACAGTGAAGGTATAGTCAAAGTTAGACAACTAATAGTATGTGTTATGGTTAGGTTGTGGACTTTTGGGAGTTATTTATCTAATTATGGTGACCGGAGTTGATTTAGGGGCCCATTAGTAGGCCTAATGAGGATATGTATTCTACATCATATCAGATTTCTATACTCAACACTGTTATTGTTGAGGGGTGTGTCATTTAGTTGGGGTTAAGCATGTTCATGTTCCGATATGTTCTATGTGTTACTCTTCTATGCTACAATGGGTTGTGATCTGTTGGTTATTAGCATACTGGATGCATTTCTGTGTGGGCTTTGTGGCAAAATTTGAGCGAGATGGTAATTGGGGTGTTACATGGTTGATTGCCCCTTGGTTTTGGTCTGTCTAGGATGTGGTATATTGTGTTACTCACTTCTCCGTGGTTATGGTCATGCACTTCGTGTACTTAATGTCGAATTGTGTGTGGTTGTTAATTTTGAGCAATGTGGCTTGAGGTATTTCATATGGACCGGTGTTTGGATGGGCCACACATTGCAGAGAAATTATGTTAGGATATGATCCTTCGTGATAGGCTCGTGTGTCTTGGTTCTACTATATGTGATGGGCTCATAGCATTGTGTTTGTGGTGGTACTTGTTGAGTTTGCGGGGCGGTTCTCTCATTTGAGTCGTTTTCCATGTTTGGGTGAATATGAGTTTTGCTTATTGGTGCACAAATTGCATGGTATATAGCTCTAGGTGTTATTAGTGTGACATGTTGGTCGAATAGTTTGTACTGAGTGAGATAAGGTTATTGAACCTGAAATGAGCACTATCAGGATTGAGTAAGGTATGTTTGGAGATGTGATGATGTCACTAGTCAGCTTAGAATTTAGGCTATGGTTCTTGTTTGGTGAGAGGGCTTCATGGCTCGTTGATTAGATAGGTGGTTATGAGTCTCTGTGTGTTTCTTTCATCATTGGCAGTGTACAAAGGTTTAGAACAAGGTTTTAACTGATATGAGTTCTGTTACCGGTATCAGGTTTGATTTTGAGCAGCTATTGTGATCGGGAATTATTGCTACGACTATGCGAGATATGTGGTATATCATGTAATTACATCTTGGATTATGGTTATGGCTACCCGGAACATGCAAATCACACTCAGAAACGCACACCCTGGAGATTGTCAAATCACTTCTTCCACAGCGGAGGGAACTTGTACAGAAGAACTCCTGATTTGGGTTTACTAAGGTGTGTCGACGCAAAGGAAGCTTCTAAGCTACTTGAGGATGTGCATGCCGGGACCTGTGGCCCACACATGAATGGTTTCGTCTTGGCTAAGAAGATACTCAGGGCCAATTACTTTTGGATGACCATGGAGACAAATTGTATTCAGTATGTCCGCAAATGCTTTCAATGTCAAGTGCATGCCGATATGATAAACGTGCCGCCAAATGAGCTCAATGTAACAAGCTCACCTTGGCCATTCGACGTCTGGGGAAAGATGTTATTGGTCCAATCGAGCTCACTGCTTCAAACGGGCACAGGTTTATTCTGGTCGCCATTGACTATTTCACAAAATGGGTAGATGCTGCATCTTACAAAGCTGCAACCAAGAAAGTCATCGTAGATTTTGTCAGGGATCGTATTGTTTGCCAATTCGGAGTTCCTGAGTCCATTATTACTGATAACGCCGCCAATCTCAATAGTGATATGATGAAAGCTATGTGCGAAACTTTCAAAATCAAGCACAAGAATTCCAAAGCGTACAGACCTCAGATGAATGGAGCCGTAGAAGCTGCCAACAAAAACATCAAGAAGATACTAAGGAAAATGGTAGAGAACCACAAATAATGGCATGATAAGTTACCTTTTGCTTTACTGGGATATCGCACTACGGTTCGCACATCAACCAGGGCAACTCCCTACATGCTGGTTTATGGTACCGAGGCTGTCATCCCAGCCGAGGTGGAGATTCCTTCTCTAAGAGTCATACAGGAAGCTGAACTCAGCGATGTAGAGTGGATAAGGGGTCGCTATGAACAATTGGCCCTTATCGATGGAAAGAGGATGAACGCAGTATGTCATGGCCAACTTTACCAGAACAGAATGTCTAGAGCTTTCAACAAAAGGGTCAAACCAAGATAGTTCGCACCAGGGCAGCTGGTATTGAAGAAAATCTTCCCACATCAAGATGAAGCCAAAGGCAAATTCTCTCATAACTGGCAAGCCCCGTACATGGTTCATAGGGTACTGACAGGAGGAGCACTTATACTTGTAGAAATGGATGGAGAAATCTGGCCAAAACCGATTAATTCAGACACAGTCAAGAGATACAATGCTTAGATTATCTACATTTTTCATATGATGTAATTGAACTACGCTTGACTTGATTCCCATTTAAGAGGGGATACGTAGGCAGCCTTATGGGTTTGGTCATATCATAATAAAATTTCCATTTCTCCCTAGCTCAGAAACTGGGGCAGAATTTTGAAGAGGACCCTCAAAATTCCGGAGCAAGTCCAGCCAACGCCATCGCATGCCAGAAAGTCAGTAATCAGTTAAGAAACTGGGGCAGAATTTTGAGAAGGATTCTCAAAATTTCGAAGAAGGTTCAGCAAGGCCTATTGTCCGCAAATGGACAAAAGGTCATCTACCAAACTGGGGCAGAATTTTGAGGAGGACCCTCAAAATTCCAATATGAGAGAGCTGCAATGGCTTTGAAATGCGTTACAGTCATTAGTTCATCTAAATGTATCAATATCACTACCACAAAATAGGCTTTTAGCGGCAATCATATAATGGCAATAACATATTTGCTGCTAATTTATTATGTAAACGCCAATGTTACCGGCAATTGATTATTTGCCGAGAATAAATACTTTTTCCCAACAATTGACTTATAATGGCTACCAAACCTTATGCCTTTTACTAAATTCTTAACAAGTCCAAGAGCGGGATTTTTTTTACACTCCCTCCAAATTGTTTTTCATTTCCCTCCTTAATATTCATAATAATTAATTAGTCATTCTTTTATTCCTTTTTTATCCAGAAAAAGAGGAATGAACAATGAATCTTCACTGAAACCCTATCACCCAAAATTCATCTCTCTATTTCCTGTTCACTCAATTAGTCTGATACTTCATGTTCTTCCTCTTTTAACTAAAAGCTAACTGAAATTAGAGGTACGTTCTTCATTGCAGAGAGAAATATCACAAAGGAAGGTAACAACGATTTAGACAAGTTTTACTCAATATTCAAGATTACAGCAAGATGAAGAGGAAAAGTGGCTCAATGTAGAAGTAGAATAGATCTACAAAAATTGGTTGATTATACATACCAAACAGCTTCACAATGTCAACATTGCCGTTGACATATGCTAAAATAGGTACCGCGCTTCTTCTTCTTCGTCGACACTCGTCGGAGTATAGGAGCCTCTAAGAAGCTATTTTTCTGAAATTGAAGAAGCCAAGAGGCCTCTGAGCTCAAGGTCTGTTATTATCTCTATTTGTTTTTTAATTGTTTAATTTCTTTGTTTTATGTATTTTTATAAATTGCAAATATCTGTTAGAGATTTTTTTCAAACAATTTTCTACATCAGGTGCTTTATGGATTATTATTGGTTTTCTGGAGAATTTATTTTTATTTGATTTTATAGTCATTTTCTTTAGATTGTTGAACTCTTTACCTCAAGAGAATGAAATATAATCTCTGCATACGGTAGATCTGAAAAGAATAAACAAATCTTGAGGAGTCATAGCTAAAAAAAAGTATTAAGAATTAAAGTTAAGAACTATAGCTATATTGTTGCTCTGAATAGTTTTAATTCTTGAGAAGTTGATCTAAACCCGACATTTGGAGTAATTTGCATCAATGTTCCATCTTACAGCTGAATGATAATTCTTTTGTTTAATATGTCTGTGAGATATCATTGAAATTTGCCTGTGATATGAATGCACACTGCTATCAGCTGTTTTGTCATGTCCTTTGTTGCTAAAGAAAACCTCCACTTTTGTTGGATTAGGAAACTCAAAGGCAAACAGTGTGTCATAGGTTTCTTGATAATAGCTAGCACATTGGTTCTCGAGTCATGCTAAATTGTTTAGTTAAAAGTTAAACCATAGTTTAATTATAGATAAAGTGGTGATGCAGTGCGTTACACTGCCTTCAGTTTACTAACTACAGATGCAGTTTTGTTTGGCAATTGACCCATTTGTTGCTGGTATTTGTGCCTCATCTTAGTGGATGACCGCAATCTGTGGGTAGCTGATTTTGCTCAGTTTTGGACAACTGCAAAGGTATATCCTCAGTTCTCTCTATTACGCAACCAGTTCACGTGTTATACTCTTGCTTACTTGTTTTCTAGGGCACTTTGGATGTCTGAAATTCGTAACCTTTTGTGTTTGTCTATATGTGGTTTGTCACTGTTTTACAGGTTGTTAGTTCTTTGTGGAGTTCTAAATAATATAACCTTAGTTGATCAATAGAACTTTTTGCCGCAGTGACTTTGGTTGTTCAACATGACTGAGTGTTTACTGCGTGTTTGAAGATTTTCACTCCATCCAATCCTAACTTTTTTTATAGTTGTCTTGTATTATCAGCTTTTGTCAGTTGCAATTTGTTTATTTCACTGATGCATTTATCCTGAATTTCTATTTTCTTTTGTCCAATCAAAAGTATCGGTTCCTGATCACTTGTCTTTGTATTATTTAGGATTTCATTCCTTCTTTGTCTTTGTACTATTCATGATTTTATTTCTTTTTCAGGTAGTAATGAACTCATATAGAACACCTTATCATGTATTTCTTTACATAGTAGATTTACTGAAGAAGGAAAAAGTAAGCACCTTGTCTTGTGTGTTCGGTTTTGTTTAGCCAATGTGGTATCAACTAAAGCTAATTTTCCTTTGGCCATATTGTAGTGCATGGCCCTTAAGGAAACACAGAAAGAAGAAGAATAAAAAGCAACAGCTGTAGAAAAGGTAAAATTAAGGGCTGATAGGCAGTGAGATAATGGAAAGTTGAGTGCTATTACTACAACAACTGTGCATCCCCTTGATGATATACACGTGCACGTCATTTTGTTGTCCGAGTTTAATTTCTTTACACTTGACAATCTGACATTAATGATAACTATATATCAATTGTAATTACTTAAGTTGGGACTAATTAGTAAATTTTGTTGTCCGAAGATGCTTCCTATTTTCCTCTTGCTGTTATGTTCCGACGTTTGCAGCAAAATCTGTCATAACAGTATTTGGCCAAGTTAACTCAGTGAATTAACATAAGTGCTGTGGGTTCCTCATGTACTACTACATCTTGCAGTTTGTTTGTAACAAAAATAGGAGAAGAAAAGGGAGTAGATCCTCTTTCAGGACATATTGATCTAGCCACTTCCTCAAACCCTTGCATGTTCATTAGTTCTGTTGATTCTGTGTTGCAGATCTCTTCTTCTCTGTCCATCAGTGCAAACATAGCTCGATTTCCATTAGGAGTCGGAGCATCTAGTACAGTGATATTCTCACCTTTAGGTTTTACTGGTGTCACTAATTGGATTTTGATAATGTATCTACACTTAATAAACCTACCATTGGCCATAATGATAGCTTTCATGGTGTCTCTAAGCATGGTTGTTTTGGATATGATGATGGTTGGTGAGATCTATTTGATTCTTGCAGCGTGCTGAATCTTACCACTTCATGAAACAATTTACAAGCTCATAGAAAGTGTTCAAACATTAGGGTAGACAACCTGGATTGGTTTGTTGCTATAAGAAATAAAGAAGTTTGAATTGAATCAATGCTTTTGTTTGTTTGAACTGTTGATTATTATTTCATCAATTTGAAATTTATATGGTATTTATGAGCTATCCTGGTTTGTCACAGCCCTTGAGGTCTTGAAGAAATTACAATTAATCCTGTTTTTGGAGAGAATAATCATATCTGTGAAGTGTACTTTTTGTCATGCTGATACTAATATACCATATAGAAGGGATGTCCTTAGAAAGAAACGAAATGTTTAACCTTCTTTATCTGTAGATTAAGTCGCTACTGACTAGGAACCTTTATCTGGATAGGACTGATTATCACAAAAATCATAGTCATTTTATCGTGGCGTAACTTTCTGGATAATACATGAGAAACTAGTTGGAGTGGTTTTCAGCCTTATTGCCCTGGAGATCTTGCACACTTTTGAAAGCTTAAATCTTTTTCTGATTTGCTTGATATCTTGCAAATTCCTCTGATTTACTTCTTATCTACACTATTATAGTTTGATTTGTTTCGGTCGGATTTGTTATGTCTTATTCTATAGAAAAAATGGAACTGTCATTCTACAGTAAAACAACTTTAGCTTGGGTCAATGTTTGCTCGATAAACATCCCAGTTGAAGACTATTATATTTCATCTATTGACATAGTTATTTTGTAATTCCAGGTCATACAGTCTGATGATCGATAATTTAGCCGGTGGAAGATTTCTAAATGATGAAGCATTGCAGAAATTATTTGAAGACTATTATTTGTTAGGATTAGTTATATAATGACAATAGCTATTTGCTTCAAACAATATAAGTTTATTTTTTAAGTTACCGTGATATTACTATTTTGGATTTGTACTTCCTTTTGTTTGTTAAGATTTAACGAGATACATTATGTTTTTATGAATCAATATTATTATGTTTTATTATTTGGATCATTTTTTGAATGAATGTAGTAGCTATTATTAATGGTGGCTAAACTATTGTCGTTTTAGCTTGTGACTTAGTGACAATTTAACAGAATATACTGGCTACAAAAATAGATGCTAAAAGGGCAAATTATGATGTTTCCACAGGGGATATTGTAGCCATTATAATTGTTGTTAAAAATGATTTTTAGCGGCAATTTAATTGAATTTACTAGCCATTAAAATGGATGCTAAAAGGGATACTAATTCGTTTTCAGAAGAAATATTATAGCTATTCTAATTGCCACAAAACAATTACCGCTAAAGCTATGGACCTATAGCGACAAATGTTTTGAATTTAGCGGCTATAAAAATGGACGTAAAAGAGCATTAGTAGCCGTTTTTAGATTGGATTTAGCAGCCATCATAATTGCCGCAAACAATTGCCGTTAAAGCAAATCATATTTAGCGGCAATAAGTCACACCTTTACCAGCTTTTGTGAGAAACGCCGCTAAAGGCTTTGCCGACCCCAATATCAGCGGCTAAACATCAATGGCTGGTATATGGTATAGCGGCAATTGTTATTGCCGCCAATGACCTTTTTTATTGCCGCTAAAGCCCCTTTTTGTTGTAATGCTGGGGAAGGTGTAGCTACAGATCCTTCCAAAATAGAGGCTATGACTAATTGGCCTGTGCCTAAATCCATCAAAGCTCTAAGGGGTTTTCTGGGTCTAATAGGCTACTACAGGAGGTTTGTACAATCTTATGGTGTTATCAGTAGACCCCTAACCAGTCTACTGAAGAAGAATTCCTTCCAGTGGTCTATAGAAGCTGACACTGCCTTCTCAGCATTGAAGCAGGCAATGTCTTCTGCACATGTGTTAGCCCTGGCAGATTTCACAAAGACCTTTATTGTGGAGACTGATGCATGCTCAACAGGGGTGGGGGCTATACTAGTGCAAGAAGGCAAACCTCTTGCATTCTTCAGCAAGGCCCTTGGTCCTAGACACATAGGCTTGTCTACCTATGAAAAGGACTACATGGTTGTTCTATCAGCTGTAGATAAGTGGAGACACTATATACAGGGGGCATTTTATTAGTAGAACAGATCACCAAAGCTTAAAGTATCTGTTAGAGCAAAGGGTGACCACTGCATTCCAACAAAGAGGTCTGGCCAAGCTACTTGGTTTAGACTATGAAGTCCAGTACAAGAAGGGAACAGAGAACAGGGTTGCAGATGCACTATCTAGAAGAGGAGAAGAAGAGTCCTCCTTATGTGCCATCACTACTACCAATCCAACTTGGATGGAGGAGATTGTACAGAGTTATGAACATGACCCTATGGACTTTACATTTGGTAACTGAGTTGATCACCAACCCTCTCAACAAACCAGACCTCTCCTTACAACAGGGAATCATCAGATTTAAACAGAAAATTTGGGTGGGAAGAAATATTGATCTCAGGACTAAAATCTTTCGGGTGTTCCATCAGTCACCCTTGGGGGTCACTCTGGTCAGCATGGTACATACAGGAGAGTTCAGATGGGATTCTACTGGCCAAAGATGAAGGAAGACATACATAAATGGGTTGCTGAGTGTGATGTATGCCAAAGGGTAAAGACTGAACATGTGCATTATCCAGGCTTATTACAACCCTTACCCATCCCTGAAGGACCATGGCAAGATATAGCCATGGATTTCATTGAAGGCCTGCCTCACTCTGAGCACAAAAATTCTATTTTGGTGGTGGTAGACACACTTACTAAATATGGCCATTTTATTCCTCTCAAACACCCTTACACAGCTAAGGAGGTTGCAGATATTTTCTTAAAGGAGGTGTATAAGTTACATGGTCTGCCCAAATCCATAGTAACTGACAGAGATCCCCTATTCACTAGTCAATTCTGGCAGCAAATGTTTAGATCCATGGGAACCAAACTCAACATGTCTACTTCCTATCACCCCCAGTCAGATGGTCAAACGGAGAGGTTTCATAGGTGCCTAGAATCCTTTACCTCAGGGCCATGATTTTTTACAATCCTAATCACTGGCTCAAGTGGCTTCCATTAGCTGAGTGGTGGTACAACACTAACTACCACACATCCCTTAAAGCCACCCCATTTGAGGTTGTTTATGGTTACCCACCTCCTCAGATTCACATGGGCTCCCTACCACACTCCACTCACACTACTGTAGGGGCTAAACTTGCTCAAAGACAGACTATGTTACAACATTTGAAAGAAAATCTACAAATGGCTCAGGCTCGAATGAAGTTCTTTGCAGATAAAAATAGGACCGACAGAAGTTTAAATGCGGGAGATTGGCTTTACTTAAAGCTACAACCCTACAGGCAAGCTTCAGTAGCAGTCAGAAAAAATTTGAAACTCGGTGCTAAATACTATGGTCCCTATAAAATCACACAGAAGATAGGTACAGTGGCTTACCGCTTAGAGCTTCCAACATGCTCTCAGATCCACCCAGTGTTTCACGTATCCCACCTCAAGAAACGCATAGGACCTGATGTGGTGGCTCAACTCCAACCTCCTAGTTGTGGACAAGACGGACGCTTGATGGTTCAACCAGTGGCCATTCTCCAGCGACGCATCGTCAAGGTTAATAATGCGGCAACAGTCAAGGTTCTTGTTCAGTGGTCGAACCTGGGAGCTGATGAAGCGACTTGGGAAGACTGGGGGTACATCAAGGGCCAGTTTCCTGACTTTGTGGCTCAACTCCGGCCTTGAGGACAAGGCCGATTTGGACAAGGGGGTATTGTTATGTCTGAAGGAGACTATCTCTAAATTGGGAAAGGAGTAAAATTAGGGTTCAGATTTGGAAAGTGAGCTGAAGAAACGTTTAAAAGATAAAAATGAGAAGAGTGACGTGGCAGTTTATTAGACCTTCAGATTTTACACGTGTTGTGTTAGCTGCATGAATTGAATGGATGGGATTAGAAGTTAGCTTACTAAATAAAGGGCCTAGATTAGTTCTTACAAAGGATGGATAATGGGCTGTTAGTTAGTTAGTGGGTTGTAACAGAATTAGTTAGTAGTGGGCTGTGTTGTAACAAATTGGGCTTTATATTCCTAAGAGCTGGACAGAGATAGACATGCAAAATTATCTGGTAATTCATTTCCCTCCTCTTTTCTTCGTTCCTCTCTTCTCTTCTCTCTCTCACTTCATTTTTTATTTCTCAGGTAATCCACCATTGAAGTTCGAGTTCCAAGCTTGAGATCCTAGCTTGATTGTACTACTGAGTTGTAACACAGTTATTTTCATCAATAAAAGCTCGAATTTCTTTCTTTTGCCATTAATTTTCATTCAAGCATTACAAAAAAGAAGCAGCAACAACAAGAAGATAATAAGATCATCAAAGCGAAAAAATATAATAAGTAATAGTCGAATCCTAAGAATAAGAAAATATAAGTATACGTACTAATATTACTGGTATAAAAAGACCGCTCGACTATTTACTAACGCATGAAACTTTTGCAGCTAATTGGATAAACATCGTTAAATGGGGAGAATTATATTTATTCAATTATAGAGACAAACATCCATGTCAAAATATCACTTCAGAGATTAATTCAAAGTTGACATCCCACCACCGTCAATGAATAAAATAATCAAAAAAGAAAAATATATAATGCTGATACCATTAACTCCCTCCTCACAATACACTCCATTCCGTCTCATCTCTCAACCCGAGGATTCATATTGAATAATTGATTGATTCATTTTGCAATTGATTTTTTCATTTGGAATTTGAAGATTTTTGGCCACGTTTGGTATCAAGATGCGGTTTAATTAATTTGAATTTGCGACGTATAAAGTCTATTCGAATTCGTATTCTCTATTACAACCTGAAATCTCTAATTAAGGGGAGGAACAATTGAAGGATGAGTTCTATTTGGTGTGAGAAAGGGATAATGAATGAGAGATTTTGCTTCGAAAATGAAACAAATCTTACAGTTCATAAGAGTTCATTGTTCTACCCTGGTGACGGCTTCATTGTTTACAATTCAGGTGGTGAAATCGTTTTTCGGGTCGAATCGTACTGCCCCGATTCACGACCCAAGGAAGAACTCGTTCTCATGGATTCAGCGGGCTCTTCTCTTGTCACTCTCCACCGCAAGGTCTATTTCTTTTTCCTTTTTTTATTACTCTTTTGATTTTATGGAAATTACAAGTAACTTTATTTTGACCTCGTACGACTTATATATTTTGGAGTGACATAAATTGTGTTAGACACAAAGTAAAATATTTCTCTCATCGCCAAATTCTAGTCTTCTCCCGTTTGTTTTTTTCTCTTTCCAAAATTCTCAATTCATCGGAAATAATGATAGTTTTTAAAAGTTCTTTATTTGTTGTTTAAATTGACTTTTGGTTTTACTTTATTTTAGAAACTAACGGATAAAATGTTCTTATTAGTTTAGTTAGGAAGCACTCTTTTTTTTGTTGGTTAAATAGATGCATAATAATATTAATAATTGGGTAACGTCATCACACATAGTTGCCCATTGCTATGTGCTGAGTTTTTGCTTTTTAAGATTAAAGGTGGATAAATATATGTATATATACATTCAAGGAATTAGTACATTGTTTGACTTTTTTGGAATATACAGTCCAGTATAGTATTAACAAAAGAAGACTAAAATAGGTGGACGAATAGTAATATAGTATAGAGAATGTTTTCAAATTTAGAAGGGCCGGGAGTTTGATTTTTAATGCTATGTTGAGCGGTGTTTGATTTTTATATTTTTCTTAAATAAGTAATTAATGGTAACATGGCTTCTTGGAGCAGTACGGGTGGAATTAAATAAAAATTAATGTAATCTTAATTTTGTAAAGTACTAACAAATATGCATGACCAAAATTATTTGTCTAAATGACAGAAGATAAAAAGGACTGGAAAAATATAATCAAACAACCCTGGGAACTCAAATTAGTTTCTCTTTTTTACCACTTACCCTTGTATCAGGGTAGACTGTCTATACCACACTCCTTGGGGTGCGGTCCTGTTTCGAACCCTACGTGGATGCGGAATATTTTGTGCACCGGGCTGCCCTTTACGCTACAACAAATTTTGAGTTATACTAGTAACAAAAACATAGTTCAATCCTCTTTCTAAAGCTGAATTCCTTTTTCTTTTCCCCCATTTTAATACTCTAGAAGCCAAGCCTTCATCAAAGGTGGGAAGGATTTCTTGGAGAGAAAAAAGAAGGACAAGAACCACTTCAGCATTTACAAGTCATCAATAATAGGACAATATGATATAATAGCACAAGTCTACAGTAATAGTACTGATCATCCAATTCAAGAATTCAACATTGAAGGCTCATACATACAAAGAAACTGCACCATCTTGTACAATCCTACCAAAACAGATCAGAGTGAAGAAGCTAAAGTGGTTGTAGCTGAAATCAAAAGAAAAATGGAGCCAGACACAAATGTTGTAATGGGCAAAGATGTTTTCTTGTTGTGCCTCAAGGCTGGTATTGATGGGGCATTCATCATGGCTTTAGTACTTGTCCTTGATCAAGTGGAGGGACATGATTTTAAAGAGGGAAGCGACAAGGTTAATTTCACGTATGATCACTGAATGTCATTTTACTAGAACAGTAAAATCACTAATATTTTCTTGCATTAGAATTAGTAACTGAACTTTACTTACGATAGCAGTAAAGTCACAAATCTTGACTCACACTTTAATATTAAATTCATCTTGATCGGTGTATTCTGTCGTTATATTAGGTAAAGTTCAATTACTTTGATGAGACGAGAAATAATTTTTTATTTACCGTTATGATAGGTTAAATTTTGTGACTTTATTGCAGTAGGTAAAGTTAAGTTATTTTAATGTGATGAAAAATAATTTTATGCAAAGAGAAAGAAAAGATAGAAAGGTTCGGTCCCAGTTGGTCTCGTCTATGGATTTTCTTTCCCTATCCTATTGTCGAGACGAATGTGGGCGGTCTTTCCAAAAGGCGTGAATGCAAATAAAACATCTTCTGGATAAGCTTTACGACCGGGCGGTCTTCGTAATAGAAGAGAGATTTGTTGGCATCACTATATCTTATTCCCCGTATAGGCTCTACACTCTGCATAGATTGACTGAACGCAGAAAACCTTCCACTAGCAGACGACCGTGTTTTTCACAGGATTTTTCGTTACTCATGTCAGCATTCTTACTTCTGATATCTCCAGGTAAAGTATCCCGAGGTTGGCGCATCTCGTTGAGTGTGGAGAAGCATTGGGTACCCCAATTTTTTTCTTCGGAGCCGTTTCTTTTTCCGTCCCCCCACCCTGGCATAGCGCTTCGCTTCCGTTCTTCGGTCGGTGCCGGGTCGGCCCCTAGGGCACTATTCGCCTTGGGAGTGGTTCGGCCATCAAGCTACTTTGTGGGGTAGGGGTCCAAACTAGTGACTGCTGCGGTTGTTGTCTGTAGGCCACCCCGGTTCCTTTCTGCTTTTTTTCTTGCTACGGGATTAGCCTGCTTGGCGTGGTTTGTTACCTAAAAATACCATCCTTTCTTATTGGCGACTTTTATTGTTATAGTAGTAGATAGCATTGTGTGACCATACGTAAAATTAATGTGATGGTGGTAGCTAGTCATGAGCTGCAACCTATGAGGGAGGAAGGTTGATTTTCTTGGTTTTCTCAATCTTGTCGAGTGTTATTGATTGCCATCTTTATGCAAGTTTAAAGTGCCTTGATTTTCTTGTCTATGTATATGTTCAATTCTTGCACTAATGAGTAATATATTGGTAGTTGAACTAAATTATATAGATATAAATAAGGGTACTGATCATGAGCTGCTATATGTATAAAGGAGGATGGGTAAATCTTTCATGATTTTGTCAATCTTCTGCAAAATTACTGAGATTGCCCTTTTCATGCAAGTAAATTGAATAGTCTTCGTTTTCTTGGATCTATACGTTAAATTCTTACACCAACTAGTGATATTGATAGTACGTTCATGTAAAACTCTTTTGATTTTTAATATGGATCCAGGATTTGAATTTTATGGGTTTAGATTCCCAGTTCTATCACTTTCATCTAATTTACTGGGTGCAAATTCTATCACTTTTGCATATTTAATAATTATTTTTAACATATATACAAGTTTTATGCAAAATCAAGAGTTCGAATAGACCCATAGGTTATTCATCGATTATGCCTTTATAGACCACTACTTTTAGAAAGACCGACCATGAATGAAATATGTTCTTTGACCATCTTTTTAATGTTAAAGTCTTTTTGTTTATGAGTTGTTAATGTAACACAATATTTTTTCCTTATAATGATGATGTACAGATCAATTTGCGTCATGTCTCTAAACTACATTTTGTGTTTTCGAGGCCCTGAAAACCTCACTTAGCATCACCTCGATTTGCGTGCGTAGTCCGGGCGCGTAGCCGGAAAGCCTAAATGTGAAAATCTGTGAAAAATGATAAGTTTTGACTATAAAATGAATAAATTTGACTTCGGTCAACGTTTTGGGTAAACGGACCCGGACCCGTGATTTGACAGTCCCGGAGGGTCCGTAGAAAAATATGGGACCTGGGCGTATGCCCGGAATCGAATTCCGAGGTTCCAAGCCCGAGAAATGAATTTCTGAAGGAAATTGTTTTTTGAAATTGTTTAAGGAAATTTGAAATGAAATTTGATTAGAACATGTTAGTATCGAGCCCGTATTTTGGTTCCGACGCCCGGTACAGGTCTTATATATGATTTAAGATGTTTCTGTGAAATTTGGTGAAAAACGGACATCGTTTAACGTGATTCGGACCTAAATTGCTAAAGTTGATGTCTTATGAAGTTAAAGAAAAATTCTTCGTTGTTATTGAGATTATTTTGGCGATTTGATTGCACGGATAAGTTCGTATGATGTTGTTGAGTTAGTACCTATGTTTGGTTAGGAGCCCCGAGGGCTCGGATGTGTTTCGGAAAGTTTTGAACTTAAGAAAAATTGCAGAAAACAACAGATCTGGTATTCTGGTACTTTCTTCTTCGCGTTCGCGGGAGAACCCACGCGAACGCGATACATTAATTTTGTCGAAGGAAAATCCTTCTACGCGAACGCGTAGCCCAGGTCGCGAACGCGAGGCAGTGGGGGGTCATCCCTTCCCGAACGCGAGCCTGGCCACGCGAACGCGAAGGCCAACGTGGGCCTGGGCAGGGGTGGGGAAACTTCCCTACGCGAACTCGATCCCTTGAACGCGAACGCGAACGCGAGGCTCGAGCAGTTCCTACTTCGCGAACGCGAGCCATTGTCCGCGAACGCGAAGGCTTATGCAGCATGACCCATCGCAAACGCGAAGGGTCTGTCGCGAACGTGATGCACATTTTCGCCCAGTTATTTTAAAGGCCCAAAAAACAGAACACTTATGGGATTTTATAAAAATTTCACAAACCTCTTCTTCTCCAAAGCTCTTAGGCGGTTTTTGGAGCAATTCTTCACCATAATCTCTTGGGTAAGTAATCTTTAACTCATTTTCTTCAATTTCCATTAACACCCATTAGATTTCTAGGCTTAAATCATGTGAATAAGGGTAGAAAATTAGGGATTTGGTTTAGAGTTAGGGCTTTTTGATTAATTGTGATTTAGACCTCGTTTTGGGATCGAATTCTGAAAATAATTATATATTTGGGCTCGTGGGTGATTTGATTTTGGTCCGAACCTCATGTTTTGACCAAGCGGGCCCAGGGTCGATTTTTGGGTTTTTGGGAAGAATGATTAGAAAGCTATAATTAAGCATTGAAATTGGATTGTTTAGCATTTATTGATGTTATTGAATCGATTATGCATAGATACGATTGTGTTGGAGCCAAATTCGAAAGGAAAGGCGGTATTTGAGGCTTGAGTTGGCCGTGGAAGTTTGAGGTAAGTGTTCGTTCTAACCTTAGCTTGAGGGATTACGAGTTGAGTCCTATTTGCTATTTGCTTCTTGTTGAGTACGACGTATAGGCATGGTGACGAGTATCTATACGTTGGCGTTGAGCATAACCGTGAGTCCTAAATTGATACTTGTTGTATTCTTAAATGATCCTACGAATGCTTTAGTGGGTGAATTCTTGATAATGAGTAAAGACTTAGTTTATTTTCGTGGAAGTTACTTATGATTGAGAAATGGTGATAACTGAGATGAGTAGGAGTTGAGTTAAGATTGGTTATAGCTGATTCTCCCTTGCCGGGACGTATATACTTGTACTGTTGAATTTTCTTGCCGGGATCGTGTAGTTTATTGTTGATCCCTTGCCGGGACTATTATTATGATCACTGTTGATATTATATCTGGATCGGGTTGCGCGCCGCAACATTATTATATATATGTGGATCGGGTTGCACGTCGCAACAGATATTATATTGGATCGAGTTGCATGCCGCAACAGATATTATATTGGATCGGGTTGCACGCCGCAACAGATATTATATTGGATCGGGTTGCACGCCGCAACATTGTTATACATATGTGGATCGGGTTGCACGCCGCAATATTGTTAAATGATAAGGGATCGGGTTGCACGCCGCAATAGTAGTATTATTGCTTTGTTGTAGATATTGAATTGTCCTTCCATATTTTATTAAATTTCTGTTAGATTTGATATGTTTCCCCGAAGCATGTACCCCCTCCCATTTAAACTATTTATTCCTGTTTATTTTCCGCATATATTATATAACTGCACAGGTTTATCTGGAGTCCGGTCCTAGCCTCGTCACTACCTCGCCGGGGTTAGGCCAGACACTTACCAGCACATGGGGTCGGTTGTGCTGATACTACACTCTGCACTCTGTGCAGATACCGAGGCAGCACTGGGACAACAACAGTAGTTCGGGAGCCAGCCTTCAGTCCACCGAGACACCGAGGTAGCCCTGCAGGCGTCCGCAGGCCCGGCGTCTCCTCTATCTTTTATTATGTTCTGTTATCTCTTGTATTCGAGACAGACAATGTTACTTTCTTTCAAACAGTTGTATGTAGTAATCTTAGTAGTCCGTGAATGATGTGACACCAGTTTCTGGGTAGAGGCATATGTGAATTTCTTTATCATTTTGGTGCATTTTGTCTAAGTCTTCCGCTTAAACCTCATATTCCGTTGTTATTTAAATGTTTATCGCTTGTTAATATATGTTGTAAAAAGGATTAAAACAAAAGAGTTAAGAATTCATAATTTCGTGGCTTACCTAGCTTCTACGAGTAGGCGCCATCACGACTTCCGAGGGTGGGAAATCCGGATCGTGACAAACATATACATGTTATTTTACACCAATATATGTTCATGTCTACAAACTTTTAAGACGTATTATCGAGTTTTTTAATGCATAGAGGTACCTACTTTGTTGGAAAAATTTTATTTTGTGCCTCACACAACTGACACTAGTTGTGTGAGGCTTCTTTTTTGTCTCACACTGTGTGGATTTCAGAATTTTGTGGACCCAAATGTATAAGATATGGGTCCACAAATATGTGAGATAAAAAGAGGCCTCACACAACTAGTGTAAGTTGTGTGAGACACAAAATAAAATCACTCGCTTTGTTGTGTATGAATGATCAATAAAATTTGATGGGAGACTTTAATTTTGTACAAGACATAAGATAACGAGATAGGCAAAATGCAGGCCAACAAAAATTTGAACAATAACAACAATATAAATTCAGTGTAATTTTATAAGCGGGATCTGGGGAGAGTAATGTGAATAGCAGATCTTACCCCTACCTTGTGAAGATAGAGAAAGTATTTCCGATAGACCCTCGGCTAAGGAACAATGAAATTTTCTATTGGGGGACAAGTTATTGTGCTAAAAGAAATGTACGCTTCTAACGATTAAGGTCCTATTTGGAACTAATGGTATTGCAGACTTGCACCACAAAACGACCTTATTAACTAAAGATTTATGTATGGCATTGAATGAAAAAAAAAT